>NW_027466153.1:0-100000 GCF_046127955.1 Nelusetta ayraudi | reverse complement strand
CTCTAAAAAACTCACTCCAATATAACTGCACTCGTCCTTCTCTCACATTACATTGGATCACAATGACCAAACAACACAACAAAGACAATGATGCCACTGTGCTGCCACGTCCAGACTCAGTGTAGGTCTGTAGGCCTCTTGGACCTTCATGTGAACCACTGCGTGTTGACTGGAGGTGAAACATGACTGACTGCTGTCCTCCTACCTGGACAATGCAATCTCACTTTCATTCTGCTGCAGATGGCCATTTTCATTTTACACCGTCCAAATTTACAGCTCAGGGCGCTGGGACGAATTCCAAATTGTGTGCAGATACAGGCCTACACTTCAAATAATTATGAGAAAAATCCAACGTAAAGAGAGCACTTCCATTAGGAAATAGTCAACATGAAATTTCTTCAAATCTTCTACTGACACCTGCTGGTCAAATTGAATAGTTGCAAATATTGTGAAGAAGTTGTCATCTAATTCTAATCCTAAACAATATGGCCATTCCAAGTGAAGTATTAAGACAATTAATCAGGTTTGTACTGCTTGATTGAACACATTCATCCCGTTCCAGTGCACTAAAACCCACTTCCCTTCAGGACCGTGTCAGCGAAGCCAAAACTTCCTTGAGTGACGCTGTTTCCCAGCATGCAATGCGAGCTAGCGATTCACAATACTATTCCATCACAAACATGAATGTAAAAAATAAACAGGGACGAAAAATGAAACTTCAGGAACACCAACCACTGCAATACAAGCAGAACTGGGCCGAAGTTTTATATTATGTACACCATAATACAGCCTTCTGGTGGACAAGCCATACTATTTAATCCGTGTCCTCCTATGGCACTTCCGTGGGTAGAAGCTCATCGTAGAGGTCACGTGCTGGGTGCTCGTCACCCCACCAACCACCTCGGGGAAGGTCGAACAGGAGAAGCTTGCTGGCGGAAATGATGCACTACAAGTGGATGTGACGCTCATGAGTGCGATGGATGAGGTAGAGCAATGCTCCAGAACCCGATTCAGACTACTCTCCCTCCACTTTTTTTGTTTTGTATGAGCAAAAAAACAACATAATGATAATCGAATAAGCTTTAGTTTATTAAACAGAATTAAAACAAGTAGGTTTTGCCCTTACAAGGTTGTAGATTTGTTACAGATGAGTTCCTTTGTTGTAGTTTGGCACTTGAAAAACTATATATGGGATGTACCATGACCTGAGGGATTTCCTCATCCCATCCCAGCTTGGTTCTGATGCTGAATGTGAATGTATCTTGCTGTACATCCCACTGAGCTCCAAGGGCCCTCTCCATAGGGAGCTGGTCTCTGTCAAGGTTAAGTGTTTTTACCTCTTTAGCTCTCTGCTCTTCAGGAATGGCGGCCAGCACCGAGCGATGATTGCTCACCCACTTATTGAGCTTAAATCCACCTCTACCGCACAGGTCTGTTAGCTGCTGGTACAGATGTATTGCTTGTTCCACCGTGCTGACGGCCTTTAGACAATCATCCACGTAGAAATTTTGACAAACAGTGTTTATAACCTCGGCTGGGAAGTCATGCTGATTGTCGTCGAATGAAGCACAGCTTGGGGATGACACTGCCCCAAAGATGTGGACCAGCATCCTGTGCTCTTGTAGGTCCTTTGTAATGTCCCCATCTGGCCACCAGAGGAAGCGTAAGAAGTTTACATCCTGGTTGGAAACTCTTACTTGATGAAACGTTCCCTCAATGTCAGTCATGAATGCTACAGGGCCTTGGCGAAAACGAAGCAGCACACCTAGCAGTGTACTTGTCAAATTGGGACCCTGCAGGAGCTCTTTATTTAATGATGTTCACTCACTTTCAATCTCACAGCCACTAAAAAACCTGATTGTGATTGAGAGGTCCTCAGCAGCCAATCACTGTTGGGAGTCCAGCCTTCAAACACTCCTCCTGAATCCACAGTCACATCTGTGAGCATCTGGAACTTTGGCCCTGATCCTCCACACCACACAACTTGGGATGACAGCGCCACCTACCTGTATCCTTTCAGCAGCCAGTCCATGCTCTGACCCGTTTCCACTGTGGCCTGTTGTGTCATCTGGACCGGAGTCTGGATCATCAGTGTCCAGGTTCATGGAATCTGTCAGAATGCCGCCGTCCTGTGATGTAATGACAGAGAATCACTCTATTTATACTAATGTGCAGAACCACTGGAGTGTCATTTCTTCACTGCTGTCAGCAACAAGCATTTGGTGTCACACTGGTGTACAACACTTATGGGCTAATTAATAAGAAATGACATATTTATGAATCACCTGCAATGCCCAGATTGTTGCTGCTTATCTGCTGATATGAGCCGTCAACTGTTGCAATATAGAACCACGGGCAGGAAATTACAATTAGTGTAGAGCGTATTATAATTTAAAAGTTTACTCATGGTAGTTCTTTAAAGAATTTAGCAGGGATGGAACAGGCTAACGTGACGACGTCACCTCTAACATGGTAGGAGCTCAACCTGCTGTCACGGCGAAAACTCCGTGTTACGTCCCGTCGAGGGGGACCGAGACGCAACGTGTGGGACACCTTCCCCCACTCCCAAGCCTCATTAATTTTTCACTGCAGTTGGCAGTTTCAACAAAAAACATTTTATTAATCAGTAAATGAAATAAACAAAACAACTTAACCGGTGGGCAGCAAAGGCTTCAGGGTGGGCCCAGGCCAAAATAATAAACCAAACTCCAACTAGCTCGCCTTAAGAACTAACTAAAGAAAGAAAGAGAACCCAAATACAGAAAGGCTAACCTCCCTACATACTTATTAAACAGGAGAAAAGAGGGGACAAAGAAAATGGCAGCCCACCCCTACGGCTGTGTGCTCTAACACCATTTCAGAAGTGACTAACTGCAGAGTTGGGAGCGGAGGAGGGATGACCGTCAGGCTGGCTCGACTGCTCCTCCTTCTCAGCCGTGGCGCGTCCAATCAGCAGCCGACATCCAGGACCGCACCTGCAAGGCGTCATCCACTCTCACACACACACACACACACACACACACACACACAAACATAGAGGCACCTAGACCCACCTGTGGGTCATATCACCCCCTCCCTTAAGAACTAAACCCTATTAACATACCTACAAACAAAACTAAACAAGAAAAACAGCTCAGTTCCCCCAAAATAAGAATTCCGCAGCTAGTCCACATCGTAATGCATCTGCCAACACATTATCAACCCCCCTTCCTGTGGCAAATCTGGAGATTGAAGTCTTGCAGGGGCAGAGACCACCGCATCTACGAGGGCATTATAGTCTGTAAAAACCTGACCCCAAATGAACATCAAGATGGGCACTGTCAGAAGGAGAGCCAAAGCTTCTTTCTTAACTTCCCAATAATGACTCTGTGTGCGTGCTGCTTAGTTGTGGCATGTCCCTCTACTTCTATGCTATTCTACAGCGGGGGTGGTCAGAAAACAATAGTGGGTGGCTCTCAATTAATTTAACAATATCATGACGGGCTGATGCAGGCAAATGGGACAAAAACGAGCTTAAGTTATTCATAATTTCAGAGTTTCCCAGGCGCGCCGAAGGAACACTGATTTTTTTTTTTTTTTTTTCAATGAGCCCTCCCTCCGCCAATGGGCACGGAGGGGGCGGAGGCTCAGGCGACACATTTTTCCGAGCGACGTAACGCCCGGTTCACACTGGACGCGGAAGTGCCACGAAGCGCCACGAAGCGCCGCGAAGCGCCGCCGAGCGCTTCCATTCGGCGCCCACGTTAATCAATGTGGTGGTTGCGCGGCTCGCGGCATGCATTTGTTGTTTCGGCGTCTGCTCTATTTCGTGCGCGAGCCGCGAGCGATCCTCGTCAATAGTACAGGAAGTCGCTCAATAAAA
The DNA here is from genome assembly GCF_046127955.1 of Nelusetta ayraudi. NCBI lineage: Eukaryota > Metazoa > Chordata > Actinopteri > Tetraodontiformes > Monacanthidae > Nelusetta > Nelusetta ayraudi. Next base: position 96,138 of record NW_027466153.1, on the reverse strand, counting down.
ACGAGAAAATCCGGTGAATTTTCAAAATAAACTAATTTCAAAAATAAAAACCGAATGATAAATTCGATCATATATCATATTTGTATGTTATATTTGTCAGTACATTGTATCAGAGTGCGAGAGAGATTAAACACACACACACACACACACACACACACACACAGAGGAAGACTTGATCAAAATACGTCTGTTTGATCCTAGAGAAGCCGGTCAATGATCATTATGAAAGAGGTCTTGTCTTAAGATGGACACCTGAGTGCGTGTTTCTATTTATTTACACACACACACACACACACACAAAAGTAAGCTACGGAGCGGGCTGGCTACGGGGCGAGGGGGGTCGATGATGAAAATTATTTTTTTTATTTAATTTTTTTTAAAGAAAAAAAAAAGAAGCTCAAGTGGGAGTGAAAAAAAGACTGCAGCTGAGCAGAAGCGCTTGTCGACCGTCGCGGAGCTGTTCGCGTCTGGTGTGAACCAGTTGGAGCCTCGCTCGCGAAATTCGTCGGCGCTCCGCTTTGTGGCGCTTCCGCTTCCATTGAAATGAATGGCACGAGCCGCGCGCCTGTTCGCGTCTGGTCTGAACCACTCCATTCAGTGCCTTTACATGGCACTAGAGAAAATCGAATTATTGCCTTAGTCCGATTATGATCGGAGAACTCACGTTGCGTGTAAACACCTTACTCCGATTATGATTGGAGTTTGAGAACTCCGATTGGAATCGGAGAACTCCGATTGAGACACCCAGATAATGCGATTGAAATTCTAATTTCTCTGCCATGTATACGCCTTAATCGGACTATTAACTGGACAATGTGAGTGCGCATGCGCCACGCCTCGCTCTCGCAACTCATGACCGCACAACTACGTCGTCTAACAAAACAGACGGCGCGAAACAACCTGGCAAACGCGAATAAGAATGTTGACATTTGGAGAGAGGATAAGACCGGGGCGATGCTTTCTCTTCTAAAAGAGATGGACATATTCAAATAACGCGCAACGGAGACCTTTTTAAAAAGGGTAGCGCAGCAAATGCAGGGCTCCGGCTTTGCGCACCGCTGAACAAATACGTATTCCTTCGTATTTATATTTCTACCTTTTCGTTCACATTTTTTGTAAGTTAGAAGAATTTTAACTTTGTAAATAAAAGCACCGCAAAGAGATGTTTTCCTGATTTCTTTTTATTTTGGTAATTTCGCTGTTATTCTGCTGGAAACGGCGTGCAGTGGCACCAGCTTCCTCCACGGTCGGCACTTTAATGAGCGTGTGTATAACTGAAGACACCGTTCCTTCGCAAAACCTGTACACAAACTCACCCACGAGTCTGCTCTGAACCCAAATCCAACAAGAACGAGAGTTTGGGGTCCGTAGCGACGGCACAAAGCGTAGCATCGAAGTGTTGTTGTAGCCCTCCAACAGCAAACAACGTTCTTGTCTGCCTTTTAAAATAACCAGCACAAGAAATACGGTACACCTTATCTGCAAAGCAAGTAACACGTACATTATGAACTATCGTTCCATATCATAATAGATTTAATATGTCAACTGAAAGCAGCTGACTATATATATATATATATATATATATATATATATATATATATATTAACCTCTTTCATTGAACTCCAAAACATACATGGTCAAAATCCATATTATTATTATGTTGTTTTTTTTAAATGCTCATACAATCCAAAAAAAAAAGTGTGACATCCACTTGCAGTGCATTACTGTCGCCAGCAAGCTTCTTTTGTTCCGACTGACTACATTGACCTATATTTTCCATATACTCAACTGAATCAGACACCCTGCAGATCCCCTGCAAGGGCCTCGAGGTGACCTCTACGATGAGCTTCCACCCACGGAAGTGCCATAGGAGGACACGGCTTAAATAGTATGGCTTGTCCACCAGAAGGCTGTATTATGGTGTACATAATATAAAACTTCGGCCCAGTTCTGCTTGTATTGCAATGGTTGCTGTTCCTGAAGTTTCATTTTTCCCTTTTTCCCTTTTTATTTTTTACATCCATGTTTGTGATGAAATAGTATTGTGAATCGCTAGCTCGCATTGCATGCTGGGAAACAGCGTCACTCAAGGAAGTTTTGGCTTCGCTGACACGGTCCTGAAGGGAAGTGGGTTTTAGTGCACTGGAACGGGATGAATGTGTTCAATCAAGCAGTACAAACCTGATTAATTGTCTTAATACTTCACTTGGAATGGCCATATTGTTTAGGATTAGAATTAGATGACAACTTGTTCACAATATTTGCAACTATTCAATTTGACCAGCAGGTGTCAGTAGAGGACAAAATTTCATGTTGACTATTTCCTAATGGAAGTGCTCTCTTTACGTTGGATTTTTCTCATAATTATTTGAAGTGTAGGCCTGTAGTTGATGAGGAATCACGGTGTGCTAACGCTACTCAAACAGCTTAGATGAAAAAAGGGAGTGTGATTTGGGTTTGTGGTACATTATGACAATCTTGGACTTGCAAGACTGAGGCGACGGTTCAATTCCCATCAATGTGTATTATATATGTGTTATTTAACTCATCTATTCTACATTTTAAATAGATCACATTTGACATCTGACCCACTGAACACTTACTATTGAACATATTTTTAAACTATGGGCTATTTAGTCTTGTTTTAGGATATAATATAATTCATTGCACAAACTGTCAGGCTAAGAGCTATAGTCTACTACAATCAGTCGTGCCAGAAAAAGAGACATTGTCTTTATTTTTCATTTTTATTTTATTGTGTCAGCATTGAACCATACAAGCATGTAGTGTTGTCCAACAAGAATGCATGGCGAATCAAATCCCAAACAACCTATGAAACAATGAACACGTTTCCATTGCACTTCATTTTATTGAGCACTAGATGACCTCCTCGAGCACTGTGTCATTGAAGCCTCGAGTAATGAACCTTTTTTTGAAACAAGTGTCGAAGCTTCAACAAAGCCTCGATCGGCCATCACTACCTACGGCTGCGTGCTCTAACACCATTTCAGAAGTGACTAACTGCAGAGTTGGGAGCGGAGGAGGGACGACCGTCAGGCTGGCTCGACTGCTCCTCCTTCTCAGCCGTGGCGCGTCCAATCAGCAGCCGACATCCAGGACCGCACCTGCAAGGCGTCATCCACTGTCAGACACACACACAGACACAAAGATAGAGGCACCTAGACCCACCCGTGGGTCATAACACTCCGTGTGGATCTTTTCACTCTGGCATTGAAAGGGGGTGCTAGCGCTAGCCGTTTGCTAAGCTATGTACAGACAGCACCACCGCTTGCCGAACCACATAGTCACACCGTTTATATGCAACAACTCGTCATCAATATCTCTAAAGTAGAAGTCAAGAACTTTTTTCAAAAACGATAACTAACTCAAACTTTTTTGTGTGTTTATAAAAACAAACTAAAACAAACTTAAATTGAAGTCATATTTCACTTCGTTTACGTCTGTCAAATGAATATTTGCCCAGGAAAATCTTTTAGTTTTACGCAGCAGCACCTAAATGCACCTCGCGTTCTGTGACGTCACCCCTCTTTCACAGCAGTATGTTGACGAGCGACTCGCGGCGGGAAAGTCCGATATGCCACTTTTTCCCAATACGACGAAGAGATGTCTTGTGGTGGAAAGACACAAAATATGTGGCTTGCTTCTAAAAAGGGGAAAACCCAGACAAACCTCCATTTAAGAAGCTTGCACAAAGCAGTAGTGAACATTTTTATTGAGACTGGGAAGTAGACACGACAGTTTGACTCAGTTGACTCAAATATCCTGTGGCGATGAGAGTGGTTATGGCTATCTGATAAAGCAAGATTTAATATTGGGAATTTAACAAAATGAAAAGGAACCGACAACGCCACCCTGGGAATTTCACCCAGGGAGTTCTACTAAACACAAAAGTAATAATTAGGCACACAGGTAAGTTGTACGAGGAAGAAGTAGGAGACGTGGTTCAGAATGTTTAAAATATGAAACCAACTTTTATTCAACATTTAAAAATAAAAGGAACAAACAGACCAACACTTAAAACGGAGCTACTGAGCTCCTTATTCTTGGTGTAGAAACTGAGGCTTACCGATGAGGGGGCCAAATGGGGTAGGAACCAAAGAAAACAAGGAACACCCCACTCACACGTGACACACCTGCAAAGAAAGTGAAGTGCAAAAAAGAAGAAGAAAACAACCACAATCCCGGGTCACAGCACTCGAAGTGGCCCACCACCCGGCACACCGCCACCACCAGCAGCTCTCAGCGACTACAAAAGAAAAGATAAACAGTTGGTTACTAAAAGTTCCCTAAAATCTGTCAAATGTACTGAAATAGCAAGAAAAACAAACAAACAATGCAATTACACACACACACACACACACACACACACACACACACACACACACACACACACACACACACACACACACACACACACACACACACACACCAAGTTCCCACCAACCACGCACACGCATACACGCACGGACACCACTGTAGCTGGACCGGCGACTTGATAGTGTAACGTCTGCTGTCTGAGGGTCAGCAGTGGCGACGTAAGCAAACAAAGAAAAACACAACGAGAACGGAAAAACAACAAGTAAAACCAAGGCGGGACGGAAGCAACATGCACCGTCCACCGTCTGTACGGGGCGGCTAGCACAATAAAGTGCGGGCAAGCGGCAGTGTTCCTGCACTTATCTTATAGGACCGAGTTTTGGGCCACAGGTCTTGATCACCAAGCGTCCTCCAGGTGAGGAGAACAACGAGGAGGCTCTGCGCAGCTTTGTGCTAGCAGGCGGCTGTAGTGTGCTGGTGAGGTGTTCAGGAAGCACTGTAAAAAGAACGGACAGGTGAGGTACTACGTACCTATGCTAATAAGCCATAATAATTTAAATGCTAAAATGTCCGCACCTGATCCTCTTAAAACTCGGGCACACAAATCGGATGTTCAGTGTCCCATTGTCCAGAAAAATGCGAAATGAAGCCACTGAGAGCTAAAACAACATGCAAACAATGCCACAGTGCAGCTTTTCTCAAACGGGTCAATTTTGAAATCATTTTAATCAACTCTGTCTTCATTGATCAGAAGCTTTTTGCAGATTTGGAATTAAAAAATTTTAACTGCAGGAATCATAAAATCGTCTCATCAGTGACGTTTATAGAGCCATTAAAAAATTAAATATGTGCTGAACAGACAAACGGAGGTGTAAGAGGCCTGTGTGACCAGCAGGGGGCAGCAGAGGACCGACAGCCGCAAGTTCCTCCTCAGAGAGGCCTGAGAAGGTTCTGCACCTTCAGCTCCTCCAGGAGGTCCTCAGCAAAGTGTCAGAGTTTGTTGGTTTTTTACCTCGGTCGGCAGAGTCACAGTATGAAACTTGTAGCCAGGGGGCACTGCAGCTCACTCAACACCTACAAGGTTTGAAAAGGAAATTGAGTGGAATTCATCTGGAATGAAAAGAAAAGCACAACTACAGCAGAAAAACTGAACACAAAGACGCACAAAGTTTGAACTACACACTGATTTTCTTCTGTTGATTCAAATGAATTTGACAGAAATAATATCTGAAAAAATAGAAACCAAATGTTAAATTTCGACATTTAAAAAATGGACAGATTAATTTACACCCAGTAAGAAAAGAAGATATATTTAGCTCTCAGCCAATTAGAGCTGCTGCTCCTGTGTGTGTGTGTGTGTGTGTGTGTGTGTGTGTGGATGTGGTGGTGTGTGTACCTGAATGTGGGAGTGGGTGTGTTTAAGTACGTCACTGGAAGTAGGCTGCCAATTAGTGCGGCCTCCAAGGCCGCAACCGCCCCACGCCAGCGACGAGCCCAGGGCGGGGGGGCCCGGACACGGCACACCCACCGCAATGCCGGCCAGGAAGAGGCCCGGAGCAGCAGGCCCCCGGACCGGAGGGCACCCGCCCCACGAGGAGCCAGGGCAAGATGACAGGGAGGCAGATACCCCAAGGAGAAGGGACACCACCCGGGGCGAACAGACAGCAGAGCCCGTCCTCTGGACGGGGCCCCCTAGGGCAAGCGAGACCGGACTCATCCCCATGACAGGACCCAGCCCCTTCACCCACCGGGAGGATCGGTACCCAAGGCAGGCCCGGGCACCCAGATGCCCCCCCCCCTACGGACCCAGTATGGCACATCGCCGCAAGTGGCGAGGTCCCCATAGGCCCAGCCGGTCTCGCACCCCAGGGGCACCGGACTGCACAGGGCCCATCCAGAGTGGGAAAGATGCCGGATCCCGCCCCCGCTAGCAGGCCGACCCCACTGTGTGTAGGGGTGTCAGTGTGTGTATATGTGCACTTGCTGGTGTGTTGAACTATGGTGCGTTTAAAATGGAAGGGTGGTAAGGCCCTGGGGCAACCACACTGCTGCTGAGCAGGGCGGCGGCCACAGTGCACGAACCACCCCCCCAGGCCCTAAGTGTCTATAATGCTATTAAGATTGGAGAGGGTCTTAAGGCCAGAAGGCCGGGCAGCGACCACCCAAGACACAAATCCCCCGAAACAGAAGAAAATAAATTAATTAATTAAAAATTTAGGGAAAAAAACCAACCCGCAAAGCAGCCGAACCTCCCACGCCCAACACCGCCCCACCCCCACCCCCAGACCGCACCCGGCCCGCGGCAGCACGACCACGGCTGCCCACATCAACCAGCAGCCTCAGCTATTGATTGATTACTAGTTAGTTATAGGATGAAGCAGACATTCCTACCAAGGAGGTGTGGTCTAACAGTAAGTTCCTATATTGTGCAATGTGCAGGTGTTGTTTTGTTTTCCAGTTTGTGAGGATTGTTTTCTTAGCGATAGATAAGGAGGTCATCAGCATGCGAGATTCTGCCTTATCTGATTTGATATCACTGAGGTCCCCTAAGAGATAAAAAGAAGGAGTGGCTGTGTTGTAACCAACCTGTGCTGATAGATCATTGCATACTACGTGCCAGAATTTATTTACTGGTGGGCAATGCCATACAGCGTGTAGGTAATTATCTGGGACATTAACTGTGCAGTGTGAGCAGGTCTGAGAGGCGGTCATGCCCATCTGAAACATCCGCTGTCCAGTGGAGTGGATCCGGTGGAGTACTTTAAAGTGTATTAATTGTAGAATAGGTTGTTTTATCAGTGAAAAGGTGTTCAGGCAGATTGTTCGCCAAAAATTAGAGTGAGGCTGGAGAGACAGGTCTCTTTCCCACTTAACAATTGGGATAGAAATTGTGCAATCTGTATTTGTAAGCAACTCACTCCAATAGAACTGCACTCATCCTTCTCTCACATTACATTGGATCACAATGACCAAACAACACAACAAAGACAATGATGCCACTGTGCTGCCACATCCAGACTCTGTGTAGGTCTGTAGGCCTCTTGGACCTTCATGTGAACCACTGCGTGTTGACTGGAGGTGAACCATGACTGACTGCTGTCCTCCTCCCTGGACAATGCAATCTCACTTTCAATCTCACAGCCACTAAAAAACCTGATTGTGATTGAGAGGTCCTCAGCAGCCAATCACTGTTGGGAGTCCAGCCTTCAAACACTCCTCCTGAATCCACAGTCACATCTGTGAGCATCTGGAACTTTGGCCCTGATCCTCCACACCACACAACTTGGGATGACAGTGCCACCTACCTGTATCCTTTCAGCAGCCAGTCCCATGTTCTGACCCGTTTCCACTGTGGCCTGTTGGCTCATCTGGTCCAAAGTCTGGATCATCAGTGTCCAGGTTCATGGAATGAGTCAGTGTGCCGCCGCAACAGCAGAAATGCTTTTTCATTTTAAGAACGTAGCTGCATTATTTGACTCATAATTAAAATCATTAATAAATATTCCTATATGCATTTTCATTTTCTTATTCGTGTCGCACCTTTTATGACACAATCAAAAAGAAAACTGAGGGCATTGCTTTTTAATTTTCGTGGTCCTGCCCTGCACAAGAGTTACCACAACTCGAAAACGAAATCGCAATCTCAAAGTAAGCGCGCGGCGCAGGAAAGTGACGTCAGCAGCTCTCCACCTGTGGGTATGGCGGTATGACGCCAAGTGTCATTTGCCTCCTGTTATGTGTAAATTCTAATGTTTGTGAATTTAATAAAGATATATATATACTGTATATTTAAAAAAACAAAACAAAACAAAAAAAAGGTATAGCGGTATGACACCACTTTGCCATCGTTAATATATATATATACATATATATATATATATATATATATATATACATATATATATATATATATATACATATATATATATATATATATATATATATATATATATATATATATGTATATATGTTTTTTATTTAAAAAGAAAAGAAAAGACAAAAAAGGTATGGCGGTATGCCATCGTTACTTCATTCACGTCATTGAAGTTGCCGGTAATCGAGATTTAAATCGGCGAAAAATGTGGACCACTGACAGATCTCGCACCAGCATCTGCCACCAGTCGACGGATTGATCTGTTGCTTCGCATCCTTCGTCGGATGGACTGGTGGCCGACGCCGAACGGAAGCAATGATCCGTTGCATCGCATCCTGCGACGGATGGACTGGTGGCCGACGCCGAACAGCTGTTACTCCACCCATGTAACAAATAGCTTTAGCTTTGATGTTGTGCTGGTGCATCAAGGTGTTCCATAACTGACAACAGGTTGGCTAGGGCAACCTTGTTTGCGTCCGTATCTGGGACGGCAGAATACCTGCTCAACTCGGTCCCGAGCATCAGATTCAGATACACTATTCAACTCCACCTGGGAAGCTAAATCCAGCAGGGTTTGAACAATTGTGTCAATGTGCGCCATGCTCAAATCTGTCCGACCAACGAGATCCGTCAGTGGTCCACGTTTTTCGGCGATTTAAATCTTGTTTACCGGCAACTTCAATGACGTGAATAGTAACGATGGCAAAGTGGTGTCATACCGCTATACCTTTTTTTTGTTTTGTTTTGTTTTAGTTCATCAATGAATTTTCTGTTGCCCTCATCCAGAATGCGCCGCAGCTCATTCATCGCCTATAATGCAAGTCAGTGTTAAAATCTGCAAAAATGCTTGCTTTTCATCATAAACCAAAACAAGTTAATCACTTACACGATAAAGATCCTTGACACATGGATATGCATCCAGGATCTTTGTTGGCCTTGTCCTGTTCTTTCAGAACATCACTATCGATGAAGGATCTTCTTGCTTGAAACTGCAGGTCAAGATTTTGGGAGACAGCATCTTGGTTGGGTTTTGGTTTCTTGTACAGCTCCTGCAGGGTCTGATAATGTCTGGCCTGTGCTGTCAGACCATCTTTGGCTGATGAAATGGAGGAGACAAATCAGTAAATCAGTCAAATGGATGAAATTGTTTGGAGCATCAAAATATATCAAATGACAATTCAAATGTAAAAATGCCTGTGATATATCATGATATCCAAAACTATCAAAACATTGCCTAGCTTTCATACATTATCATTATTATTAAAATGGACATGTTTCTACTTATGTGAAGTGTGGCCATTATCAGAACTGCGCCCTGGTGTGTGACACAAAATAATTGTTGATCCACCAATTGAGTCTGCATCATGATCTTCTTCTTAGTCACTTGCTGAGAAGTCAATGCGATGCCTTTTCTTCTTGTGGCCCCTCTCTGGTGAATCTCTTGTGAAGATTCTTGTAAGTGCTCGCCTGTGGTAAATAAAATTTCACTCATTGAAAGAACAAATAAAGATGGAAAGTGAACATGCACAGATAAAAAAAGTATCAGCCAAAAATAACCACACGCTTCAAAATCTAAGTGCGCAAAATAATATAATCACTTACATGTTTCATTGTTTTGTCTTAATCCTTCAGCATGGGATAATACTCCACTAGTCTTTGAGACATTGCAGTGACTTCAAATCAAATGTTTCTAAATGTCAAGTCAGTAATGTCAAGTCAGTGCTTGATGTGTCATCAGCAGGCGTCGGCGGCAGTAATGGGGCATCGGCGGGTTTCGGGCGGAATCGCCAGGCGTTGGGAAGCGTTGGCGAGTGTCGGGGGCTCGTGGCCAGGTGGCGGACGTCACGGCAGGCAGTGGCCAGGTGGGCTCAGTCCCGCAAACGCTGCTTACAGCTTTAATTTTGTATTGCTTTGATAACATTGTTTAAGTTGAGTTTAAATTTACACTATTTTTTTTTTCTTAGCTGCTAATTGTTCAAAAATGCTGATGTTAAAAGTGTGTTTGCACAGTAAATGTTATGGCACTTTAATTCATATGGCAGTACATTTAAAATAACTGGCCGTCAAGTTCCAGGAACTGACAAACTACACTGAGTTGAGTGAGATTCTCCAAAGGAACTCCAGTATAAATGTGGACAATACATTATAGTCCCCTGTGAAGAAAAACCCAAAAGTGAACGTTTTTGTGCCTCACCCTTTCTAACTGGGACATTTGCAAGGGAACGCAGACTGGTTATGCTGCTCCCTGATAAAAGAAAAATGTTTCTGCTGTTACCTCAGAAATTGCCTGTTATTATTGTGGCTCAGGATTTTGGAGGTAGATTTTTTTTATTTTTCATAAGGAACAGGATAACAGTAATGCCCTGGCATTGGCAATAAGCTTTAATTTTGTATTTGCATTTTTTTTAACTTTAGATTTACATTAAAAATGTTTCTGTGTAAAGTGCTGATGTTAAGTGTTTGCACGATAAATGTTATGGTGCTTTCGTTTATATGGCAGAACATTTAAATTAAAGTGTATGAAAGACTTCTTTTAAATTCATTATTGGCTTTTGCGTATACGACGTGATTAATCGTGATTGATCAGGTAAATCATGCGATTAATTGCGATTAAAATTTTTAATCGTTGCCCAGCCCCAGTAAAAACATTTTTCTGGTGCCAGCATTTCGTGAGGCAGAAGTTGATTCATACTTCAGTGCCTTGGAGCGAATAGCTTCGCCACTCAACTGGCCAAGAGACATGTGGCCTGTCCTTCTCCAATGCAAGCGGGTGGGAAAAGCACAGGAGTTGGTGTCTGCTCTTTTCTTAGAAGACAGCCTGCAATATGATGTTGGAAAGGAAGCAATTTTTCCTGCTTATGAGCTTGTTCCTGAGCCCTACCGGCAAAAATTTAGGAACCATAGAAAATCTAGTGGTCAAACCTTTGTCGAGTTTGCATGGGAGAAAAGCAACCTCTTTGATACATGGTGTGCAGCTAATGATGTCAAAAATGACTTTGAGTCACTCCGTGAGCTCGTTCTTTTAGAAGATTTTAAAGACTCTTTGCCAGAGAAGGTGGTAATGTTTTTGAATGAACAGAAAGTGTCGTCATTGTCCAAGGTTGCTGTCCTCGCAGATGAGTTTGTGTTGACCCACAAAAATGTCATCTCATCTTCCCCCCCGATCGGACAGGCCTTCTGCTTCTCGTCCCACAAGAGCCGAGTCTAGCCACCTCCCCCTTGAAAAGGCTAGAGGGAAGGGACTTCTGGTTTGGCCATAAAGCAGTAGACTGCGCGACACCAGGGCTCTCGACCGTCTAGGGTAAAAACTCCCCAAAAACTTGAATAACTATTGTCAGATATCATATTAACTACAAAGTGATCAGGGGAACGTTGGAATGGGAAGGAAAACTTGATTCAACCAAAACAGAAACACGGTAACAGACAATATGGCGGAGCTACCAGCTTGCTCTGAAACAGAGGGAGATGGTGAAACGAACTCCTCGTGACTAACGACGCGAAAAAGGGCTCGGACATAGAAATTATTAGCAAGGAGATACAGGATTTAAAAACGGAATCAAAAGAAGTCCTTCGCACGTTTGGAGAAACACTGAGGAACGACGTGGAAAAAGACTTGGACGACTTCAAACACGAAATAAATCAACAACTTGCGAAAGTCGTCACCGAACAGGAGCTCCAGACCGGCAAGATCAACGAGGCTGAGTCACGGATTGAAAAGCTAGAACGTTGGGCACAGGAAGCTAATGACACTCTGGTCATATCACTGAGAGAACAAAAAGCTCTTCAGGACAAGTTAACTGACCTGGAGTCCAGGCCGAGGAGAAACAACCTACGTATCTATGGAGTCACTGAAGGAGAGGAGGGAGAATCTGTGGCCAAGTTTGTGGAAGACCTGCTGAAAAGCGAACTGCACCTGCCAGCAGATTTTAATTTCCAAATTCAGAGAGCACACCGCTCATTTGCACAGAAGCCAGCGGACGGTGCCCAACCGAGACCCATCATTGTTAACTTTCTGGAATTTACTACCAAAGAGAGGGTCCTGAGAGAGCTATGGACAAAGAAAATAGAACTGGGGAAGAAAGTACCGTCATTCCATCACGATTACGCGACAGAGATGGTCCAAAAGAGAAAGGAGTACAACACTGCTAAAAGAATCCTGAAGGAGAAGGGCATCCGCTTCCAGACGCCATTCACCAAGATGAGGACCCACTGGGATACGGAAACTCGAACCTACAACAGCGCAGAGGAGGTAAAGGAGGAATTGGCGAGATGCGGCCTGGCGTCGAAGACGGCGGTGGCGACAGGTGCGGAGGGGCCTGCGGCACTCGGTGCCCCGCACTACGATGGAGTGGCAGTGCAAGGAGGGATCCTGGAGGGGCTACGCATTAGCATGATGCATCAATACGCATAGATCATCATCGATCAAAAAAAGACTAGATGTGGCGAGGGGGAGGGTCTGGCGGAGGTGGAGACAATTCAGATGGTGGGTATAAAGGAAAATTTGGGGGGGGGGGAGAGTGGTGGGGGGGGGGGGGGTTGCCTGACAATGCCACCTGGGGAGTTGCACCCCAGGAAATAAACTATAATAAAATTGCTCGGGCTACACAGGTTCGTTACGCTTTGAAATTTAAGAGGACGAGACGGACTTCCAATAATCCTTTAACAGCCAAGCGGTGAATGCACAACGATCACGCACACACAGCACCACCTCCCGATGAACGGGCACCCGGCAGGGTTCCTCCTCCAGCTGCGCTTATGGCCCAACCCGCTCTGGGATTGCTAGCCGAAATGCTAAGAAAAACTGCAAAGTTCTCAGCGTGGATACGCCAGAGGACAGAGTGCTGACTCCAGCCTGCGCTTCTTTTTAAAAGAGCTGCTTTCACTCTGAACTCTGGCGCAGGTGTAATCAGTGCGTTTACATGCAGAGCTTAATCAAACTAAGCAATAATTTGGTTTTCTCGTCCAATCGGAGTTCTCACCTTGTCCCCCTATACATGCAGCTGAGAAATTTGAATTACTGACGGGAACGTGTCCTTCTCCCAACAGTAGGGGGTGGAGTGAGCCTTTTCAGCTGGTCAGCTGCTTTCGGTTGACATATTACATCATTATGATATAGAATGATAGTTCATAATGTACGTGTTACTTACTTTGCAGATAAGCTGTACCCTATTTCTTGTGCTCATGGTTATCTTAAAAGATAAGATAATGGTTATCTTAAAAGATAACCATTAGACAAGACAATTCTGATGGTGGGTATAAAGGAAAATGGGGGCGGGGGGGTTGCCTGACAATGCCACCTGGGGAGTTGCACCCTAGGAAAAAAACTATAATAAAATTCCTCGGGCTACACAGGTTCGTTACGCTTTGAAATTTAAGGGGACGAGATGGACTTCCAATCAGTCAGCTTTTTTAACAGGTAGGCAGACTCAAGAAGACATTAGACGGGTCCTATACATAATAGATCAGATCCAAAAGCAGGGCCTGCGAGCTGTTACTGGTGAGCCTTGGCTGTGTGAATTGGAGATTTCTGTATCAAGTTCTTGGGAAACTGGGGTTCCAAGAAAAGTTAATACAGTGTATTCAAGGTCTCTACCAAGAACCTATGGCAAGGATAAAGATTAATGGTACTCGTCAAGGTTGTTGCCTATGCGCTACATTGTTTGCTATGTTCATTGAGCCGCTGGCACAAATGATCAGACAAAGTAACAATCTAAAAGGAATACATATAGGAGAGCAGGGACATCTAACAGGGCTTTTTGCTGATGATATTATTTTGGTTCTCCAAGACCCGGACAGAACCTTACCTCATTTCATGTTGATAATAGAAACCTATGGTAAATACACAGGCAACAAGTTAAACATAGCAAACACTCAAATTCTCACGCTGAATTATCATCCAGGCTGAGAAATTAGAGGAAAATATAAAATCAAATGGAATTCCAAGGTTATCAAATATTTGGGTGTGCTATTGGCAAAAGATCTTTTGAAAAGGTTTGAAATCAATTAGAATGCTATTATCAATAATCTATAAGAGATCTAAGAAGAGTTTATGATTTTTTTTTTTTACCCTGTGCATCTTTTGTTTTGTTAGTAGTACTTGTCATTGCTCCAACACGAATAAACATGCTGCATCCCACTAGATGGCGCATTTGCCTTATTTACAAGCAACACGGTCATCGGAGCTGATTGTTGCCACTCTCAGTAGCGTGCGTCTACTAAGGTCTACTAAGATTCCACAATCTATTACACCTCGTGAGCAAAACAGGCTACAGGTAAAATTAAACATCTTCAGTTGAGCAACTCAAGCAAGTTAAACTGATTTAAAAACAAACAAACACTATAATACTAGGAAAAGAATCCTCTATATGTCAATAAATACAACAGATTGAATATTCATAAAAAAAAAAATGCTTACTTTAAATAAGAAAATCAAACAAACCAACAAGTGCAACACTAAAACGCAAACCAACAATCAAAATAATGCTTAATTGCCTTAGTTTCGTCCCACACTTATCAGCTTAGCTACTAAGAATAACACACATTATTCACCTGGACAGAAGGAGGTTCTGAGGAATGTGTTGGTCCTGGAGCTTCCTGGTCAGGATGTTCGGGAGATCCCTCTGGCTCAATGTCTGGAGCGCCAACATATTTTAGAATTGCTCCTGCAGAGACAAAGCTCATTAGATCATCAAGCAAAACAGATCAGAAGCGCATTTTCCTATTTTATTATTACAGTGATGTTGCAGTAATATAGGAAAATTAAAAATTCATTTGTTTTTAAATTAAACGTTATGGTTGCAGTGTCCCTTTAAAGCTTTTACCCAATTACAAAACTGTCATTTTTAAGAGTTTTTGGCATTACTTTACACACTGTACTAGTTAAAGTAATAAAACTAAGATAAATGACCCACTGCCACAACAGTCTAAAATAGTCAACACCATGCCAAATAAAGTATTTCCATAAGATATTTCTTTGAATTATAAAACAGTAGCACATTTCTAATGAAGGGCCTACAAAATACAAACTAAGCTTAGTAAATTCATCCTAAGTTAAGGCTAAAATAACATTAAGAGTCAAATATGTGAGAGACAACTTCCACTGAACGATAACAGGGGACTGACTACAACAACAAAATGCCCTCCTTCACTCCCTCCCTCCCTGTTAGAATGTGAATAAACGGGTGTGGAGTCAATCAGTCATTCCCATGGCAGGATAGGCCAACTTGGCAGGACATGGTCAACTTTCATAAAACAAACAAAAACGCTGATTCATGACGAACAAATATTAGCCAGCCAGCTAACATTTATCCGACGCTAGCTAGCTAGCTGGCTAGCAGGACAAATAAACAAAATTGGGGGGGGGGGGGCGACAACAGCGTTTCCCCTCCACCTCTCCAGCCCACATCACAAACAAATAACTTACCTTTCCCTTTTGCAAGTTCTTCTTGATCAGTTTTCTTTTCCTTCCGTTTTTCCGCACCGCTGGGATAACTCCTTTTTGATGCCATTATGGTGTCTGTTTGTTTTTAATCCTCTCGCTAACGGGAACGAATGGTAGCTGTCAATCATTCACGTCATACCTGTGCGTCGCCGGCCCGCTACGTCACAACCTGCGTGACAGTGCGGCAAGCCCCCAGAGTCCAAGATGGCGTCCCATTCCTTTCAATGAAGTTGCTCACCCAGCGCATGGCTCCCAAAAACTTTTTGACTTCCGCATTGATGGGATAATAGAGCATGCGCAGTTGTGTCAGTGTGGAGACCGTCACTGACAGACGTGCGCGCTCACGAACCGTACAAAATTCAACATGGAAATCAATGTATTTTTTACGGAACAACTGACGATTGTTGTTTGGAAATATTAGAAATAATAATGATGATGATGATGATGATGATGATGATTATTATTATTATTATTATTATTATTATTATTATTATTATTATTATTATATTAATAAAATAGTATTATTATAATAATATACTATTATTTGTGTATTAAACAGGTGAGCAATGTGCCACTGAATAATAAATGATAATTCTTTGAAGCAACTCTCTATGGACCATAACAGCACTGCCACACATATTTTTTTAATTAATAACCTCTTTGGAAAGCAGACAAAGGAATGAAATGATTGGTCTATTTATTTCATCAGAACTAAAAAAAAAACAAAAAACAAAAACTCAACGATCTTGAAAGTTCCTCCCTGAAAGTTCCTCCCTTTCTCTTGCACCTGTCGATGTGTGTAGCTAACACAAATCTGCAAATATTTTGTCGTTCTCATGGAATTAAACAGCACACCATGTTAATTTATCAGCGAGTGCTCTCTCTTTTCATGCAATTCATCACGCTTAACATGTAATGCTGAATCATGAAAGCTATGGAGCAAAAAATAATAATTACATAAACCACGAGTGAAATAAAATGTGTCATTCATTCAATAAAGATTTCATTCATTCATCTTCTATACCCGCTTATTCCTATTCAGGGTCACGGGGGTCTGCTGGAGCCTATCCCAGCTGTCTTCGGGCGAAGGCAGGGTGACACCCTGGACAAGTCGCCAGTTCATCGCAGGGCCACATAGAGACAAACAACCATTCACACTCACATGCACACCTACGGACAATTTAGAACGTTCAATTGACCTCACGTGCATGTTTTTGGAGTGTGGGAGGAACCCGGAAAACCCGGAGAGAACCCACGCAGACACAGGGAGAACATGCAAACTCCACACAGAAAGGTCCCAGGTCCAGGCCCCGGAATCGAACCCACGACCTTCTTGCTGTGAGGCGGCAGCGCTAACCACTGCACCACCGACTATTTTATTACTTAGTTGAAAATGCCATTTTATTTTATTTAACAAAGCATATCATTATTTCATCATGCATTTAATTGTTTTGTGGTCCTGTGTTTTAGTGCTTCATAATTGTATTCTGTTGTCAAATTTGCCCATCAAAGTCAGATTAGTAATCCTGTACATCAGTTTAAGGAAAACCAATTCTAGGTAATGGATTGCAGATCTTGTAGTGACCTGTTACAATGGAAAGAAATGTATACATAATAAGTACGTCTGTGTGCCCGATATTTTAGCTAACACTAAACTTTCTGCACAACTGTCTGCATTGTGCTTTTTCTTCGGCCACAGAGAACAGAAACGTCTGTAGTTCTTTGTTCACCCATGGTACAGTTTCATAAGCTTTTCAGTTTTTAATACGTGTTAATGTAAAAATCCACACGCGAGGCATTTAAAAATGGCGGTTTTGGTCTTTCGTGAAAGACGGCCTTTGGCCAATCAGTGTCCTGAACGTTGCTACGTCACCCTTATGGTCTCAGCTCTGCTCGCTTCGAACCCCAACGAGGCAGGTACCAAAATCCTAACCCCTGGGAACGTGACAATTGTTTTTTTCAATTGAAGTTTTTGTTATTTTGTTCGTTTTCGTTCACTATTATAACCGTGGTCAGGACCTCCAGTCAGAAGATCCACTGGAGGACATTTAGAGCAAACAGTCAGACAACAGCAGCTTCACCACATCAGCTGAAAAATGGAGTTTGGATGCTTTCAGCTTCAAGTCGTGGACAGAAAATGATGCTCACACTGTCACACTGATGTTTTCTTCTCCAACCTTCTCTCAGCTCCAGAGGTTGGTGGTCTGCAGGAGCTTCTACAGCAGCAGAAGATCAGTCTGGAGAGGAAATGTGAACGTGTGACTGAAGGTGAAGAAGCAGGAAGTCAAACTCTCCTCAACAGCATCTACACTGAGCTCTACATCACTGAGGGACTGAGTGAGGAGGTCAACAGAGAGCATGAGGTCAAACAGCTGGAGACCAAGAAGACCAAGAAGACCAAGGAGATCCTCCACGACCGTCCAATCAGGTGCAGCCAGATCTTTGAAGCCTCACCTGAGCAGCAGGGACTCGGGGAGTCAGAGTGGTGCTGACCCGGTCTCTGGGCTGGACTGGGAAGCCTTGGGGTCCCACTGGTGGAACTGGAGGAGGTGACTGGGTCCAGGGAAGTCTGGGGGTCTCTGCTGAGGCTGCTGCCCCCGAGACCTGACTCCGGATACGGCAGTAGAAGATGGATGGATGGATGGATGGATGGATGGATGCCAGGTGATAGAACATTTCATAAAAAAAGACTCTGCATTATAACTTCTATTACACTCTAAATAACTCACTCCAATATAACTGCACTCGTCCTTCTCTCACATTACATTGGATCACAATGACCAAACAACACAACAAAGACAATGATCCAACTGTACTGCCACGTCCAGACTCAGTGTAGGTCTGTAGGCCTCTTGGACCTTCATGTGAACCACTGCGTGTTGACTGGAGGTGAAACATGACTGACTGCTGTCCTCCTACCTGGACAATGCAATCTCACTTTCATTCTGCTGCAGATGGCCATTTTCATTTTACACCGTCCAAATTTACAGCTCAGGGCGCTGGGACGAATTCCAAATTGTGTGCAGATACAGGCCTACACTTCAAATAATTATGAGAAAAATCCAACGTAAAGAGAGCACTTCCATTAGGAAATAGTCAACATGAAATTTCGTCTTCTACTGACACCTGCTGGTCAAATTGAATAGTTGCAAATATTGTGAACAAGTTGTCATCTAATTCTAATCCTAAACAATATGGCCATTCCAAGTCAAGTATTAAGACAATTAATCAGGTTTGTACTGCTTGATTGAACACATTCATCCCGTTCCAGTGCACTAAAACCCACTTCCCTTCAGGACCGTGTCAGCGAAGCCAAAACTTCCTTGAGTGACGCTGTTTCCCAGCATGCAATGCGAGCTAGCGATTTCACAATACTATTTCATCACAAACATGGATGTAAAAAATAAAAAGGGACGAAAAATGAAACTTCAGGAACAGCAACCATTGCAATACAAGCAGAACTGGGCCGAAGTTTTATATTATGTACACTATAATACAGCCTTCTGGTGGACAAGCCATACTATTTAAGCCGTGTCCTCCTATGGCACTTCCGTGGGTGGAAGCTCATCGTAGAGGTCACGTGCTGGTTGCGCGTCACTCCACCGATCACCTCGGGGCCCTTGCAGGGGATCTGCAGGGGATCTGATTCAGTTGAGTATATGGAAAATATGGGTCGATGGTCAGTTGTAACAAGAGAAGCTTGCTGGCAAAAATAATGTACTACAAGTGAATGTCACACTTTATTTTTGTTTTGTATGAGCATTTAAAAAAAACAACATCATGATAATCGAATACAGACACACACCCGAATCCAACAAGAACGAGAGTTTGGGGTCCGTAGCGACGGCACAAAGCGTAGCATCGAAGTGTTGTTGTAGCCCTCCAACAGCAAACAACGTTCTTGTCTGCCTTTTAAAATAACCAGGAGCACAAGAAATAGGGTACACCTTATCTGCAAAGCAAGTAACACGTACATTATGAACTATCGTTCCATATCATAATAGATTTAATATGTCAACCGAAAGCAGCTGACCGGCTGAAAAGACTCACTCCACCCCCTAGTGTTGTGAGGAGGACACGTTCCCGTCAATAATTTGAATTTCTCAGCTGCATGGATACGGGGACCAAGCTGAGAACTCCGATTGGACGAGAAAACAGAATTATTGCTTAGTCCGATTAAGCTCTGCATGTAAACGCACTCATTGATTAACATGGGCGCTGAATGGAAGCGCTCGGCGCTTCGCTTCGCGGCGCTTCCACGTCCAGTTTGAACCGGGCGTAACTTTTCAACATTTTGACGTGGCAGATGCGGGACGATCGTTTTCTATCAGGAGTGTGCACTACATAATCTGTATCGGAAAGTTTGCGCTCCACGACATACGGACCAGAAAAACCAGCCTGCAAACGGGAACCGGGTAATGGCAACAATACCAACACTCGGTCGCCTGTCTCAAAAACTCGAGCCACAGCTTTCTTGTCAAACTGCCGCTTCATTTTAGACTGGCTGGCGACAAGAGTTTTGTGAGCAATTTCACAAGCACGATGCAAGCATTCACGAAAAAAAAAAGACGTAATCTAACACATTATTCTCGACTCATTTAACATTGGAAAGCCACTTACCCCTTTAACAGACGTGAGGGTCCTGAACACTAAATCAGCTGGGCTGAACCCGAGGGACTCCCACACATACAATCGACGGCTCATTTTAACCCCCCCCCAGATAGATCCCTAGATAGTACGTTTGATAGATGAATAGAAATAGATAAGTTAGTTAAAGTTACACACACACACACACACGCACATATATATGTATATATATATATATATATATATATGTATATATATATATATACATATATATATATATATATATATGTATATGTATATATCTATATATATATATGTGTGTATGTATATATATATGTATATATGTATATATATATATATATATATATGTATATGTATATATCTATATATATATATGTGTGTATGTATATATATATATATATGTATATGTATGTATATATATGTATATATGTATATATATATATATGTATATGTATATGTATATATATGTATATGTATATATATGTATATATATGTATATGTATATATATATATGTATATATATATATATATATATGTATATATATATATATATATATATATATATATATATATATATATATATATATATATGTATATATATATATATATATATATATATATATATATATAAATAAACCTCTTTCAATGAACTCCAAAACATACATGGTCAAAATCCATATTATTATGTTGTTGTTGTTTTTAAATGCTCATACAAAACAAAAAGAAAGTGTGACATCCACTTGTAGTACATTATTTTCGCCAGTAAGCTTCTCTTGTTAAGACTGACCACATACAAAACAAAAAGAAAGTGTGACATTCACTTGTAGTACACTATTTTCCTCAGTAAGCTTCTCTTGTTAAGACTGACCACATTGACCTATGTTTTCCCTATATTCACCTGAATCAGATAACCTGCAAGGGCAACGACCTTGTCTCAGACCTTCCCCGAGGTGATCGCTGGAGTGACGCGCAACCAGCACGTGACCTCTACGATGAGCTTCCACCCACGGAAGTGCCATAGGAGGACACGGCTTAAATAGTATGGCTTGTCCACCAGAAGGCTGTATTATGGTGTACATAATATAAAACTTCGGCCCAGTTCTGCTTGTATTGCAATGGTTGGTGTTCCTGAAGTTTCATTTTTCCCCTTTTCCCTTTTTATTTTTTACATCCATGTTTGTGATGAAATAGTATTATGAAATCGCTAGCTCGCATTGCATGCTGGGAAACAGCGTCACTCAAGGAAGTTTTGGCTTCGCTGACACGGTCCTGAAGGGAAGTGGGTTTTAGTGCACTGGAACGGGATGAATGTGTTCAATCAAGCAGTACAAACCTGATTAATTGTCTTAATACTTGACTTGGAATGGCCATATTGTTTAGGATTAGAATTAGATGACAACTTCTTCACAATATTTGCAACTATTCAATTTGACCAGCAGGTGTCAGTAGAAGACGAAATTTTATGTTGACTATTTCCTAATGGAAGTGCTCTCTTTACGTTGGATTTTTCTCATAATTATTTGAAGTGTAGGCCTGTAGTTGATGAGGAATCACGGTGTGCTAACGCTACTCAAACAGCTTAGATGAAAAAAGGGAGTGTGATTTATGTTTGTGGTACATTATGACAATCTTGGACTTGCAAGACTGAGGCGATGGTTCAATTCCCATCAATGTGTATTATATATGTGTTATTTAGCTCATCTATTCTACATTTTAAATAGATCCCATTTGACATCTGACCCACTGAACACTTACTATTGAACATATTTTTAAACTATGGGCTATTTAGTCTTGTTTTAGGATATAATATAATTCATTGCACAAACTGTCAGGCTAAGTATAAGAGCTATAGTCTACTACAATCAGTCGTGCCAAAAAAGAGACATTGTCTTTATTTTTCGTTTTTATTTTATTGTGTCAGCATTGAACCATACAAGGACATACAATGAGGATACTCATTATAATATTGATGAAGTGTTGTTGTTTCATGTTTTGTTGGCTGTTTCAAGGGTTTATTTAGTTTGTTGTGACACAATCTAAGGTTCAATTTGTAAAGAAATAAAAGTTTTTGTGAAAAAAGATAGTGGTCAAAGTGATTGATATTTGTGTTTGTGTTTTTTGTAGTCTTGTCTGGATTTGTCCTGTTCGTTTCTGGTCTGTGTTTGTGTTCCCACTCTTGGCCTTCACCTTGTCGTGGTGAGTGGGCTTTTAACTAAGACAGGCCAATTATATATATTGTGTGAAGCCAGCAAAACAGTCATTATTATGAGAATTACAACTGAAGCACACTAAATAATACACCATAAGTCACATTTTGCTTTTCTGTTATTAATCTAATGTGTGTTATGTCAAGCCTCCACAGTGGCGTGCTGCAGTCAGGATGAGACGAACAAGGTGAATGGATGGACAGATTGATGAGCCCAGCGAGCCTCCACCATCCACAGACAAGCCAGTCCCATCTTCTACCCAGAAGGATGTCTCTTCCATCTATCTTTGCCTGCCAGGGAAATGCAACCAAACATAGTAATTACAGATGGTGTTCTCTCTGTTAAAATGACACATGGAAAAAAAAAAATATATATATATGTTTTGTGAGTCATGTTCATGACAATAACAATCGAACAGATTTTCTTCATTCTTCCAATGAGTTTCGCAAACAAACATGGAATTTTCCCTGGATCATACAAATACGTTTGTAGATTATATAAAGACAATTATAAAACACATTTGTTGTGGTTTTATATTAAAGCAGATAGTCAAACGTAAATGTAGCATGGTAATGTTGTGAAGACACATTTATTTTTGTTTTTCTTTGTTTCTTTAGAAGCTTTTATTTTGGTTTTCTGTGGAAGCACAACAGACAACACACATGTTAACGTCCGCTACTACGGTTCGCTCCGCATAGGTCTCACGAGCCACTTGAGAGACTTCCTCTCGAGCGTTATCTACTTTTTACATTTCAAAACACAGATCCATACCCGACTTCGACTTGAACTTATTAATCATGTCGTTTCCCACATTTCCCACATCACTCAGAGACGATACATTCAAAACGTAAATTTAACTCACATACCCTCGATCTCAGACTTCAATTACGAAACAGCCACACATACATTTGCTCTTATTTTCAACCATTTCCCCTTCTCACCTGTGGAAGCACAACAGATAACACACACGTTAACGTCCGCTACGACGGTTCGCTCCACATAGGTCTCATGAGCCACTTGAGACCTCTCTAGCGTTATTCCCCGGGGCGAACACGACCTCCACTGGTAGAAGTGGGTAACTGCACCCTGCTCACTGATCACTCTCACACACGCCACAAACCACAACAAAAGCAGGAACAGTGCTTTGCCACAATTATGCTACATAAACACGTCCTGGTCCCCTCTGGATCCTCTTTTCCGGTCCTCGCGATCACTCTCTTGGCTGCGGTGGGCATGGTTCTTCCTTTGTCAGGGCATTCTCTGGCCCAGTGACCCATTCGGCCGCAGATGTGGCACGCCCCCTTTTCGCCTCTGTCTCCGCTAGTCGCCCTTCGTCGGTTGTCGTTGTTCCTGTAGGGCCGTCTCGCCGTGTCACTGAGGTGCTTCATCATGGTGAGGGAGGCACGCTTTATCTTCTTGTCCTCTGCATCGCTGGCCTCCTGCAGAAGCCTCTCAGCATGCACTGCATGACGTCGGACCTCTGTCAGCCGGGCATCTTCAATCCCCACGCAGCAGCTTCTGTTAACTGCTTTGGCGATCTGGGGGAGCAGCCCTTGTCTGAAAGCAGTGATGAGGCTGGCTGTTTGGTTGACGGCAGTCCTGATGAACGTGGCGACGCTGCGGCGTCGGTGCTGGAGTGCGCAGGGTTGTACGGTGGTAGCGTTGGATGAGGGCAGGCGGGAGGAGGGAAGACAGGCATGTCCAGGAGAGGGTCCCTCGGGCCTGTAAGAGAAGGATACAGACAATTTGGTGCATTTGAATGCTCGTGTGTGAGCGGCTCCTTTTCTCCCTGCTCTGGGGAGTGTGTGTGAGTGTGTGCACCCTCTGCCGTTATCTCTGTCACCCCTGTGCTCCAGCGCCCAGCGCTGTTCACACGTTTGTTTTTGTTTTCTTTACTTGTTTCCTGTCCCTGACCTCTGCTTCAGGTTTCCAGAATGAAAAACACCTTTCATGATCTTTGATGATTTGAATCTCCCACCTGTTTGGGTTTTTCTTTTTTGTAACCTTTCCCTCTGCTATCTTCAATTTATCCCGGAGGTTTCTCAATTCCTCCAAACTCAGTGATCCCCCTGCTGGGAAATCATACTTTTCAACCCAAATTCCCAACATGTCAAGACAATCTGGACCATATTTTTTCCTCATGTCGTCCACAATTGGTCCCCCCTGGGGAACAGCAGCAGCCACTTTGCTCTGGTTCTTCCCCAGCACTGTCTAGCTAGACTTATTACTCTGACTTTTCACTAAGTTTTCACAAAATTCCAAGTCAGAAAATACACAGGCGTCCCCGTGCACCCCTTTTTCTTACTCTGGAGCAAAAAGGTGGAGAAAAAACTCACCCCTCTGGTAGTTTACCTACCAGAAGCTTCCGGCTCACTTGTGGAGCGGGAATTTCAGTGTTGATTCAGAATCAACACCGACCTGACAGGCACGGTTAACGTATGCGCTCCGTCCTGCCCCGGGACCGTTCGTAAACGACAAGGAAAACAACCCACTGGTCACTGATATGTCTGAGACAAGAACAATTACTTCTCACCCGATCTCTGAATCAGCACTTCCCTTCCAGGTTCGCTTGGATAGACGTGAAGCCGATCAGATCCACTCTTAGACGCCGATCCTCTCATCTCCGAATGCTTGGTTCGAGGTAGAGGGGGAACGAGGAGTTTCCTCCGTTCCTGGTCCCGGGCCCTCAACGTCCCAGAGTTCAACTGACGGGTCTCCAGCAATCCTGTTCGTGACGCCAAATTGTTGTGGAAAAGAGCGAAGAGGAATACTGGGATAATAAGTAATTTAATGAACAAACAATAAAAAAAGGGATCGGAGCTCCGAGGCACAAAACACAGTAAAATGGGAGTGCGAGTGCGAGGTGGGAAGGAGGAAGAAGGTCTCTTATACACAGGACTGGGAGGGGATAAGATAAGGAAAGAACAGGGAGGAGAACAGAGAGAGACAAACCAACGACTATACGATAGTTGACCGATTTCACAGCTCATATCCTGTACAAGGAGAGGACGAGCACATCAGTGGCAGGCCATAAAACAAAGTGAAATACGATGCGTATATGTTAGCCTAGGATTCTAACAGTTTACACGTGCTACTAGTGATCATACAATATAAACCAAGATAAAGAATAACACAAGAATACTCTATCATGTTCGACCCATCTTAATAACCGAGATTTTTTTTCCAGGTGTGCTTTGTTCATCTCTTTGTACCAAATATTTAGGGGAGTTTTTATAACATCACATAGGTTATTAGAGTATATAGTCTTGAAAGCTTTGTCACCCAGCAGAGATTGAAGTGGGATATCTAATTGGTCAAATTCTAGCTCCTTCCATTTTGCATCGTAACCCGCCCTGCACCAGTAGACTATATACTGCAGTTGTGCTGCTTTATAGTCGTCCTCCAAGCATGGGAGTGACATCCCTCCCTGTTAAGTGTAATGTTTTGTAGCGTAACCTTGGTTTCTTGTTCTGCCATATGAATCTAGAAATGATCCGATTCCATTCACTGAATTTCTTATTGGGTATTTCTACAGGCAGCGATTGGAGTAGAAATAACAATTGTGGTAAAATAACCATTTTTTAAGTATCTATTCGGTTGTAAAAATCAAGTATCCGGGTCGGATAAAGTCACCAGGATGTCATCTGCATATAAACATGTCTTATATTCTTTCCCCTTGAATAGTATTCCCGTGATTTCTGGGTCTTCCCTAATCTTTTGAACAAGTAGCTCTATAAATAGAGCAAACAAGATGGGGCTCAGTGGGCAGCCCTGTCAGCAACCCCTCTCCAAACGGATTGTACCTGAAAGACTGCCATTTATTCTGATCCGGGCCACAGGTGAATTTTAAACATTTTATAACTGTATTGTTAAAGCCAAAACGTTGCAGGACCAGGTATAAAAATTCCCATAGAACAGAGTCAAAAGCTTTTTTTTGTGTCAAAGCTAATTGCTAAGGACACTGTGTTTCCTTTGCTCATTATATGTAACAGATGTATAGCTCGCCTAACATTGTCTTGTGTTTGTCTATTTTTAACAAAACCTGTCTGGTCCGTGTCAATTAGGTTAGGGATAATATTTTCTAGTGTGTTGACAATAATTGAAGTGAAAATGTTATAATCAGTGTTTAAAACTGAGATAGGTCTGTATGAGCTGCAATCTGTCCTAGCTTTCCCTGGTTTCAGTATTACAGATAATATGGCCTGTTTCCAAGATGGTGGGGTCTCGCCACCTTTTCAGACATAGTTAAAACAATTTAATAAATAGCAGTGGGGTCACAGAGTCCCTAAAAGTCTTATACCATTCTGCTGGTAGTCCATCTCCCCTGGCTGCTTTGCTTGTTTTCAGTTTAGAAATTGCCTTGTCGACCTCTGCATTTGTAATCTCTGTAGATAAGCACTTATTTTGTTCTGTGACAATAGATGGCAGGTCTAGGGATTTCAAAAAATTGATTGACTGTTATTGCTTCTGCTAATTCGGGTTGAGTGTATAAATTCCTGTAGTATGATTCAAAAGACTTATGTATTGCTTCTGGCTTATAACACATCTGGTTGGTGACCGGGTCCTTTACTTTATATATGGATCTTCCAGACTGTTGTTTTTTAAGTCTCCAGGCTAAGAGTTTTTTAGCACGGGGTCCATTTTCATAGTGGGTTTGTTTGATATACTTAAGTGTAAGTTCCTCCTGGTCGTTCAGTTTCTTATTTAGTTCTGATTTTACTACGGTTATTTGTTCCAATAAGGTGGGGTCGTTAGTCTCTACATGCTTCTGTTCCAGTGAGTCTAATTTACTTGTCAAGTCGTTAAGGTGTTTAAGTTTTTCTTTTTTCCTTTGTGATGCCCAACTTATAATCTTCCCGCGCAATACTGCTTTTCCAGCATCCCATAAAATACTCTGTGACGTCACTGTGCTACCGTTAAGGTCTGTATATTCCTTCATTTCTTTCCTAATGTAATCTTCAAATCGGGTGTCATTTAATAGGGAGGTGTTGAGTCTCCAAATAGTGTTTTTGTGTGGGTGACCTACATTTATTTTCACATATACACCTGAGTGATCTGATATGTCGCTAACACCAATTCTACAATCTAAAACCCTGTGTCTGTCTGTTCTGAACATAAAGAAATAATCGATCCTCGAGTAAACTGAATGAGGGTGAGAGTAAAAAGTCAATTGTTTAGTGGATGGATGAAAATCCCTCCATACATCAAACATACCAATCCTTTTAATCATCTTCTTAATATTTAGTGACTCAGGATTTGTTTTCTTTGTCGGGTTTGATCAGTCTAGAGTGGGATGCAGCTGTACATTCCAAGGGGACTCGTGCCACGCAAAGCCTATTCCGACCTGGCGATCCTGTTTGAATCCATTAGCAACCAGCTACATTACCCTGGGCAGCTTCACGGGTACAGGTGGATGTATGCTAAATGCAGAGAAAATGGACTGCGTGTGAGAAAAGAGTCTGTACGTTTGGTTTTGAAGGGCTGGATCCAAGAGGAGTGTCATTAAGGCAAGCGGGGCGTCTCAGACGGAGGAATTACTTCTCAAACTTCTCAACTTCATCTGGCGCCTGGACTCATATGATGAACTGAAGCCATATGGTATTTGTGTGAATGGATGTATCGATGGCTTTTCAAGAAAAACAATCTGGCTCAATGCTTGCACAACAAGTAGTGACCCAAAAGTAATTGGAGGGTGCTACATAGAAGTGGTACAGCGTTTTGGGGGGTGCCCTAGAGTTGTTCGAGGCGACCTTGGAACCGAAAATGGCCTCGTCCCTGTTCAACCAGACGACACCCTTGATAGTTACTTGGAGGGGGCCAGCACCGCCAATCAAAGAATTGAATATAGGTGGGGTTTCCTGCGTGGCCAGCGCATGGAGTTCTGGTTAGCCTTGTTATCAGACCTCAGAGACAACAGGCATTTTGATGGCGAGTTTCTGGACAAAAGTCTCCTGCAGTTTTGTTGTATGGGCCTCCATACAGGTGAGTTCATGAATAATGTTTTATTTTCATTTTGTGCGCATGTGTATGTGAGTGAGAGAGAGGGGAGGGAGGACAGAAACGGGAAAGGGGGTGTTGGGAAGACAGACAGACAGAGACGGGAGGAAAGGAAAAAGAATGCTAAAGAGAAGGGGTAGAAAAGGGAAAGGAACAGAGATGGAAGGGGAGAGAGATGGAACAGAAGGGTAGAAACAGAGAGGATAAGAGATGGGGAGAAAGAGGGGGGGAGGGAGGGATGAACAGAGACAGGGAGGGAGGGAGAGGGTGGGGTTGCTCATGTGTGAATGCTGTAATTTAGTGTTTTATTTATGTTCTGCTGGCACAGCTCTTCCTAAATGTATACATTTTCTACAGGATGAGTTGGATGACACTGCACAGGTGTGGAATGCACACAACATCAGGCCATCAAGAAACCTGAACGTCCCCAGCGGTCGGCCTAATGTGACGCATGCTGTTCCTGAACTTTAGCGAACAACAGATTTTCTCTCCCCTGTTGAAGATGAACACATTCAACTGTGCAAAAATGAATGTGTCTTTCGGCTGGCTGTACCATGTAATCCAGATATTTATGAACTCTGTATCATCTTTATGGCTGAGTCCCATCTTGCTCCACCAACAGATCCGTATCAGGCTGTGAACTTGTATTTGCACCTAAGAGAGGCCATCACTGCATCTCTCTAAACCACCCGACCCTCTCCACAGGATGGACACTTATTCCACTGCAGTGCGCCTCCCCCTGACCCTATCCAGAGAATGGACACTAAATTGTTGTGAACCTCCTGTTATTTTGTGTATTGTTAAATCTCTAGTGTTCCTTTTAAAAATACACAGGGATATTGGTTATTTACTGCACTCCTTTGTTTCTGTTATTACGCAATCCTTATGGTGATGCTATTTACTGAATTTACTTTTTGACCTGAAGGTCGTGTGTGCAAAGAGCTGTTAAATAAAAGTAGCCATGTGAAAGAACTTAACTATGTTCAGAACAAAGTTGTTGAAACATTGAGAAACACAGAAGCACAAGGTTACTTTAAGATTTACTTTAATTATTCTTCACTTCCATGAATTAATGAACATTAACGTGATTCTTTAAAGTCAACAATTCCTGAAAAATTAAACCGGTGTTGGACAACTCGTTCTGAATGCTTGGTTCGAGTAAACAGATGGACCTGTAAGCAGTCATTTTCAAAACAACATTTTCACTTTCAACAACAAAAAAAAAACACTCTCATAAAACTCTGCTGAAGCATTTACTATTCTGTAACACAGGTGTAACTATGGAAGCAGATAGTTACCATAATCCAAATAAAAATGCACTAGCAGAAATGCTTTTAAATTTTAAGAACGAAGCTGCATTATTGGACTCATAATTAAAATCGTTAATAAGTCATTCAATCTGCATTTTCATTTTCTTCTTCAAGACTGCTCATTCTTGTACTTAATTCAAATGAAAAAGGAAAACACATTTGAGATTTAATTTTCAAAACATGCACCAGCAAAGAGTTACCAAAATTCAATATGAAATGTAAAATTCAAAAATGAAAAAGCAATAGCAGAATGCTTTTTCATTTTAAGAACAAAGCTGCATTATTTGACTCATAATTAAAATCATTAATAAATATTCCTATATGCATTTTCATTTTCTTATTCGTGTCGTATTTTATTTTATGACACAATCAAAAAGAAAACTGAGGGCATTGCTTTTTAATTTTCGTGGTCCTGCCCTGCACAAGAGTTACCACAACTCGAAAACGAAATCGCAATCTCAAAGTAAGCGCGCGGCGCAGGAAAGTGACGTCAGCAGCTCTCCACCTGTGGGTATGGCGGTATGACGCCAAGTGTCATTTGCCTCCTGTTATGTGTAAATTCTAATGTTTGTGAATTTAATAAAGATATATATATATATATATATTTTTTTTTTTATTATTTAAAAAGAAAAGAAAAGAAAAAAAAGGTATGGCGGTATGACACCACTTTGCCATCGTTACTTCTTTCACGTCATTGAAGTTGCCGGTAATCGAGATTTAAATCGCCGAAAAACGTGGACCACTGACAGATCTCGCACCACCATTTGCCACCAGTCGACGGATTGATCTGTTGCTTCGCATCCTTCGTCGGATGGACTGGTGGCCGACGCCGAACGGAAGCAATGATCCGTTGCATCGTATCCTGCGACGGATGGACTGGTGGCCGACGCCGAACATCTGTTACTCCACCCATGTAACAAATAGCTTTAGCTTTGATGTTGTGCTGGTGCATCAAGGTGTTCCATAACTGACAACAGGTTGGCTAGGGCAACCTTGTTTGCGTCCATATCTGGGACGGCAGAATACCTGCTCAACTCGGTCCCGAGCATCAGATTCAGATACACGATGCAACTCCACCTGGGAAGCTAAATCCAGCAGGGTTTGAACAATTGTGTCAATGTGCGCCATGCTCAAATCTGTCCGACCAACGAGATCCGTCAGTGGTCCACGTTTTTCGGCGATTTAAATCTCGTTTACCGGCAACTTCAATGACGTGAAAAGTAACGATGGCAAAGTGGTGTCATACCGCTATACCTTTTTTTGTTTTTTTAAATATACAGTATATATATACATTTATTAAATTCACAAACATTAGAATTTACACATAACAGGAGGCAAATGACACTTGGCGTCATACCGCCATACCCACAGCGGAGGTGGAGAGCTGCTGACGTCACTTTCCTGCGCCGCGCGCTTACTTTGAGATTGCGATTGCGATTTCGTTTTCGAGTTGTGGTAACTCTTGTGCAGGGCAGGACCACGAAAATTAAAAAGCAATGCCCTCAGTTTTCTTTTTGATTGTGTCATAAAAGGTGCGACACGAATAAGAAAATGAAAATGCATATAGGAATATTTATTAATGATTTTAATTATGAGGCAAATAATGCAGCTTTGTTCTTAAAATGAAAAAGCATTCTGCTATTGCTTTTTCAT
This sequence comes from Nelusetta ayraudi, assembly GCF_046127955.1. Classification (NCBI taxonomy): domain Eukaryota; kingdom Metazoa; phylum Chordata; class Actinopteri; order Tetraodontiformes; family Monacanthidae; genus Nelusetta; species Nelusetta ayraudi. The sequence goes on along the minus strand of NW_027466153.1, from coordinate 64,710 downwards.
TTTTGAAATTTACATTTCATATTGAATTTTGGTAACTCTTTGCTGGTGCATGTTTTGAAAATTAAATCTCAAATGTGTTTTCCTTCATTTGAATTAAGTACAAGAATGAGCAGTCATGAATAAGAAAATGAAAATGCAGATTGAATGACTTATTAACCATTTTAATTATGAGTCAAATAATGCAGCTTCGTTCTTAAAATGAAAAAGCATTTCTGTTATTATATTCTTATTTTAATTTGGATTATGGTAACTGCTTCCATATAAAACAAATACAATCTATAAATATATACAATGTGAGAATTGTTTCTTGCAAGAGCTGTACTTCAACCCATGACCATCGATAAAAGTGTACACATCTAATCGTAAACAATCTGCTGCAACCTGAATTTCCACTTCTGTGTCTATAAACCAGTCACAGCTTGACTGATGGCTCTGAAGAAGCAGTTTCCATCAGCCTCTACATTCTCATTTGTACACGGCGAACCTAATGGGCCTTTGCAATCAGAAATTGGAAAACTTGCACGGTCCAAATGAATCTTCAAGTTTTTGCAAAGGTCTAAACAAACATCAACATCAAGGGGAGAGAAGTTACACTCTTCATTGGTCACAGCACTGACAAACTCTACGTCAGAATTATCCATGTCAAAGTGAGGAGTTTTGCTCTTCTGAAGTGACTCACTGTTGCCAGCTGGTGCTGGAATTTTAAACCGTGACCGGTTTCGCCTTGATGAAAAGAACCATGCAGAACCTTGGCTAATCTAATACCAGTGCCATGATCTGCCACTGCATCTTCACTAGTACTAACTGATGATGGATCACAAATCACATGTGCGAGGCGTAGAACGAGCGGAGCATTCAGAGAGAACAGAAGAAGAAAGAAAAGCCTCCTTAGCTTAGTTGATCTTCTGTGTTGCCTCCTGGACGGTGCTGGCCTCCTCTGGCTTGGTGCTGGCAACCACGGGAGCCACAGGAACCACGGGCACAGCTCTGGTCATCTGTGGCGTCGCCTCCACCTGATTAAAATAAGAAAGATGTGATTTTATGCCAATAAACATAGAAAGGAAAACACTAGGCTTTACACGATCACGATTTTTGTGCCGATCACCGATCAGTGAGTTTAAATAAACCGATCACCGATCCGATCACGTTAGGGGCAATAAATACTTGTTTCTGTACACCCCTTGCCTTCTCACGAGCACCGTCTAAAGTTGTTTGCTTTAGCATCCGTTTCAGAGTTTGCTTTTCTTTTTCTTTCTCCGCGCTGCATTTCTTAAACTCGACATGCTCCTCCGTGTGTATTTTTTCCAAGTGCCTGATTAAATTTGTGGTGTTGAAATTTTTTGCCAAAGTTCCCCCACGAGGTACTGTAGCGTTGCATATATTGCAGATAGCTTGTGCTATGTCTGTTTCTCTCACTTTGAAAAACTTCCACACCTCCGACACGTTTGTTTGTGTCGCCCATGGATGTTGCTGTCGTGAAGATTCAAAGAAACTTTATTGTCCGTCACATAGCGAAAGTACTCAAAACAAGAAGAGGCACAAAGACGAAAATGAAGGTTTTTGAATCATGAGTCATTAGCTCTCGGATACAAACAAATAAACATGTCGATGCTGTGAAACTACTTTGGAGGAAATGAGACAGATTAAAAAAGTTTCAACACGACCATCACGTCATTGATCGGTGATTCATGACATGACGCCCGATCATGAACGTTTCTAAAAATGCCAAATATTGGCCGATCCGATACAGCCGATAAGATCGGTGTAAAGCCTAGAAAACACACACAGGTGATGAAGTGGAAATGAATAAGTACAAACCTGCTGCACTGCTGTGACATTGCTGGAGGCAGACTCAGTCATGTGGACAGTTGAACGTGTTGCCCACACCTGCAAATACAAGGACACAAAGTAACGTTTAAAGAACTGCATTTATTGTCCTATCACAAAGATGCACACAATGAAATACACATATCCCAAATACCAACATGTCACTTGTTTGTTTTGGTTTTTGAGGCAACGCGTGCTGATCGACGTCTCAGGCTGGACATCTGGAAGAACATAAAGAAATGAATTCATAAACAAAGTAACACACTAATTAAACTGTACATGTACTGTACATATGTGATCTTGTGTTGATAATAGGGGTGGGGCGATACGGCTAACCCACGATTCGATACTGTGACGATATTTGGCCCACGATAATGACAACATCGCGACACACGATATCTTCGATATCTTCGAAATTTTGCAGACGATATGTGACTGAAAAAGAAAAAAATACCCATAAAAAGGAAAATGCCTGTGATCTTGCATTTATTCCAAAACTTTGTATAATGTACAAACAAACGTGCACTGCACAATTAAACATATTAAAGTGCATGAACATTAATAACTTTCATGTAAACAAGGACAGTGCTTTCTGGTAATGTAAAGTTGTCTTATCTCAACTTGGGGATTTCGGATATACAAACCGACGGGAAGATGAAAGAGGGAAAAAAATCCTTTCACTGCCCCGATTCTGAAAATCAATAAAAAATGATGCAGACAAAATAAATAAATAAATAACCGCGTCCCCGAAATATACGGGACAAAGTGAAGTGCGTCCCCCATCAGTTCATTACGGGACAGGCTTTTTAATTTGCAAATATGGGACAATCGCGTATTTTACGGGAGGGTTGGCAACCCTATCTAGACCACAGACGGAAATTAAATGAGGTTTTGTCATTTTCCATAAAAAAACGGGACAAATTGTGTCCCGGGAGAGATTTTATCTTTCCCGGGAGAGGTGGACAGGTGGTGTTTGGAAAAAAATATTGATATTTGCCGTCAGTGTATCGATTATTTATTGCGACAGAAAGCACAACAATATATTGCAATATTGATTTTTTTTTTCACCCACCCCTAGTTGATAAGTGTATGAATAATTGTGTGAATGTTACCGTGGAAGCTGGGGAAACCCTGCCAGATGACTCCACGACGGTCTCCATGTGGTCCAGCAGCACAGCCTCACTGAACCACACGGGATTGGACGGGATGTCTGTGTGAAATGCAGTCTCAACAGCTGTTGGTACTGTCTATAAAAAAAAGAGGAGAGGAAATCAGAGTCAACTTAGGATAAGTGTTCATTTTTAAAATAAAAAGTTGCACTGTTTGACAAATACAAAATTGGGGGGAAAAAAAAAAAAAAGAGGGATGAACAGGTTACCTCAACCTCCTGTCCAACAAGAGTCCATTCAGGAGCAGGTCCATACACTGGCATGTGGACAGGACCTGTCACAACCACTCTGGGAGACACCCTGGGCGATGATTGGTTGTGGCACAACACCCCTGGCCTAGGTGAAGGGGGTGCGAGCTGATGGAGCATGCAGCATGCAGACGCTCCACCAAAATCAGTCCTGAGGTGCACCTAAACAGAAAACAACATGTTAACACATATTTGTCATATCAAATGAAGAGCAAGTAAGGCTGAAGAAGGCAAAACTTACACCATCATAACACCACCATGTACAGCTGACGAAGGGGGAGGTGATCGGCCATATACACAAATGTTAAACCTGGAAGAAGTGTCACATAATCAATTATGTAATCACACAATTCTAAGAAATATCTGTTAGCACAGTGTCACTGAAGAGAAAAAAATACAACAATATGTATTTTACACACCCATGCGTGCAGCAACACGATGATATACTTGACGTAGCGCTGTTTGTAGTTCTGGCTTGACAGTCAGGTGAGGTGGAAAGTCAAGCACAAACACCTACAAAATAGTTGTATATAAAAAAAAAAACCCAAACAAACATAAAAATGCAAAATAAATTCATGAATATTCTTGTTATTGAACTGTGGATCATGGAATTACTTGATATTGATAAAACAAAGTGGCGATGACATTCATGTGTTCAAATTTGTTTGTCACAGCAGATAAACAAACCTTGGGCCAGCGGTCCAACACAGTTGCCAGTAGCGCAGCAAAATCCTGGGCGGAGTCTGTTACAAGCCCGTGTTCAAGGTTGTTGCCCGGGCCGAGAACACAAAACCATCCACAAGTGGACAGAGATGTGAGTCACCCACCACCAGAACAAAAACATAAAGAAACTCGTGGCTTGACAAAATCACGACCCATACCATCTTGTCTGGTTGCTGGGCCTTAAGAACGAACTTGCACTGTTTTGTCAGTCAGGAGCAAAACGGGCCATCTTCGCACCCAGGTCGATGACCAGTACCGCGCCCTGTGTAAATTGACAAAAAAGAAAAATCTAAATATGTTTTTGTAAGATTTATTTGGAATACAACATAACAACACAGGCAGAACATGAAATCATGAACGTGGAAGTACTCACGACGTTCAAAGTCCTTCCGAGGTGGAAAAGGTGTCCAATCCCGTTTTTGCTCCAGGCGTCGTTTCATGGCCAGAGAGCGACGGAATGCCTTGGTGTTCGGCATCTGAACAATGAGATGAAAGATTGTGTCATTTTCAATGAAGGACAATGATAACACAAGTTTACAGAAAAAAGTGATGTTTTCTCACACACGACATCAAAACACAGAAAGGTTTCTGTACCTTTGCAGCTGGAGACGATGAGCTTAAATCAATAAAGCAAAAGAAAATGTGTATGTGTACTCTTGGACCCTAATGCCATACAAGTCTATGGGGTGAAATTTCAACTTTGTCCTACAGATATGGGGACACTTGCTTTTTCATCAGGAGCCCCCAAGAAGCACCCACACCAAATTTGGGGTTTCTAGTACTTGAGGAACCCCGAAACCCTAACCCTAATTTCAGCTAACCCTAACCCTAACCCTAGTTTCAGCCTTATTGTTAACCCTAATTCAATGCAAGTCTATAGGGTGAATTTTCAACTTTGTCCTAGAGACATGGGGCCACTTGCTTTTTCATCAGGAGCCCCCAAGAAGCGCCCACGCTAGATTTGGGGCTTCTAGCCAATGAGGAAAAATTTGGAGCAGACACGACAGGGTTACAGCTGAGAAGGCACTTAAGATCCTCAAAGGACTGTTGCCACTCACTAGACCAAACAAATGGTTTCAATGGACTGGTTAATTCTTCTCTCGTGGCCGGCAGCTCCACTGCCTTGTTGCTGGAGATGCCCGCTCAGGGGCGCCGCCAGGAATTTTAGGCCCCCTGAAAAAAAACAAAAACAAATGGGCCTCCTTTGCGCAGCGCTTGTCAAAAGCTTCACATCACTCTAAAAATACAGTATAGTTCAATAATAGTGCTTGAGTCCATCTTTGACAGTGTCAATGTATTTTTATTGTGAATTCTCCACAAAGCAAACTCTTAACATTTATGAATGATTCATGAAAAAAACACTTGATGTCTCTCAGACAAAGTTGAGCTTTGACCTTCATAGACTTGCACTGCATTAGGGTTTAGCGAAAAGGCTGGAATTAGAGTGAGGGTTTCGGGGTTCCTCATGGGCTAGAAGCCCCAAATTTGGCATGGGTGTGTCCTGGAGGATCCTGAAGAACCTGAAAGTGGCCCCATGGCTCTAGGACAAATTTGACCTTTGACCTCCATAGACTTGCATTGAATTAGGGTTAACAATAAGGCTGAAACTAGGGTTAGCTGAAATTAGGGTTAGGGTTTCGGGGTTCCTCAAGAACTAGAAGCCCCAAATTTGGCATGTGCGCTTCTTGGGGGCTCCTGATGAAAAAGGAAGTGGCCCCATGTCTCTAGGACAAAGTTGACCTTTGACCCTCATAGACTTGTATGGTATTAGGGTTAGCGATAAGGCTGCAATTAGAGTGAGGGTTTCGGTGTTCCTCATGGGCTAGAAGCCCCAAATTTGGTGTGGGTGTGTCCAGGAGGATCCTGATGAACCTGAAAGTGGCCCCATGTCCCTAGGACAAAGTTGACCTTTGACCCTCATAGACTTGTATGGCATTAGGGTTATCGATAAGCGATACAAACCTGGTGAGTTTAAGACTTAGTGACTCTACGTACATGAATGTATGGGGTACCCCGTCCTTACCTTGTTCCAACCTTCCCTCCACAAACCTGGCTGTCCAGTGCAGAAGTCAAAGTGAGAGAGAGAACAAAGAAGGAGGAGGGCCTGTGACGCCGCTGCTGATTGGCTCGTTGGTCGGTTGAATGAGCCAATTCTAGAGCTCCCCTCGGAGTCCACACACTGCAAAATATATCTAAGAAATAAACACTTAAATTGAGAAAGAACAGGCTAGAAACAAGTCAAATTATCTGCCAATGCAGTAAGATATTTACACTTGGTAAGATTTCTTAAAATAAGACGATATATCTAGGCATTTGAAGAATGGGAAAACTCTTGAAATAAACAGTAAAGCACTCATTCCAAGGACTGTACTAAGTCAAATAAACTTGATACTAGCTTCTCAATTCTTTTTTCACGTTTGCTTCTTTCTTAATTTGAATGAAAAGATCTTAAAACCAGACCTACTAACAGTGCAATTCTTCTTAATTTAAGTGTTCACAATATTAGCTTTTTTTTCTCAAAATGAGACAAAGCATCCACCCCCCCTACGCCCATCCCCCCCAAAAAAAAATAATTCAGCAAACAGAATTAATATTGTCAACAACTATTTATTCACTTAAATTGCTGACAGTGCCTTCACTGCCTTGTAATAAAAATGTCACTAAGGCATTGCATCTTAAAACAACCTCAAGCAATCATTTCTAGAACGCAAGTAACAATTGTTACAATATTCACCGTCATCATTATTGAATACTGATTCAGATTCCCTGACACTCAGTTACACACAAAAAAAAAAAAACAGTATGGGGACAGCATATAGTGTTGTGTTCCTATCACCACTGATAACATGTTTGTTCCAACAGCCTCCCACCCACCCTCAAGTTACAACTACCAGGGGAGTGTATCACTACCTATGCCTAGTACACAGCTCTACTCCCCAATAAAATCTTTCCATTCTGCCATGGTCTTTTTTGGATGAGGCTGTGGTGTCTCACTCATGGATAGTGTCCTGTAGTACTTCTGTCTGAATGACAGAGAGAAGGGTTGCCACACACTTTTGGATATGTGAGGTGCAGGGCATAGTAGTAACCCATCAGATGAAGCAGACCGTCACTCAAGTCTTCCTTGGCAAGCGTGGTGGCGGGAGTGGCTCCAAGACAGATGAGACAGCGGGTCCCATCAAACAGCAACACAGAGGTGCAGAAAGACCTCTTCTGCGAGTACATTGTGGGATCTTCTGTTGGCTAAAGAAAAAGAAGAAGGAAACGCCACATCCATGCATGGAACTATGAAGTGTTGAATGTGAGAAAATGCGAACAAACTTTCACCTGAATGACATGTCCCAGCTTCTTCGGTGGTGGACTTGGTGAAGGAAAGAGTGTGGGGAGTGGCCTGAGCAGCGCGATGGAATATTCCACTGGAATAGAACAAATCAACTTTGAGTTCAAAGTTAGTCTTCCTAAAAATGAGTCTTATTAGGTTTGTGTTGATCACCAAAAAATCTTATTTTTTCAGCATCTATTAATTCAGCGCAACATAAACCATCCTATGTCCAAGGAAACAGCTACACAGTCAATTAGAGACACAGCAAAATGACTCACCTACATCCAGCGTTATGCGTGGCTTCATCACTTCATTTTTTTTCCAAACACCATAAAATTACACATTGGTGCAGAAGTCTTCCCATCTCTTTTTTTAGTTCATCAATGAATTTTCTGTTGCCCTTATCCAGAATGCGCCGCAGCTCATTCATCGCCTATAATGCAAGTCAATTAAAATCTGCAAAAATGCTTGCTTTTCATCAGAAACCAAAACAAGTTAATCACTTACACGATAAAGATCCTTGACACATGGATATGCATCCAGGATCTTTGTTGGCCTTGTCCTGTTCTTTCAGAACATCACTATCAATGAAGGATCTTCTTGCTTGAAACTGCAGGTCAAGATTTTGGGAGACAGCATCTTGGTTGGGTTTTGGTTTCTTGTACAGCTCCTGCAGGGTCTGATAATGTCTGGCCTGTGCTGTCAGACCATCTTTGGCTGATGAAATGGAGGAGACAAATCAGTAAATCAGTCAAATGGATGAAATTGTTTGGAGCTTCAAAATATATCAAATGACAATTCAAATGTAAAAATGCCTGTGATATATCATGATATCCAAAACTATCATAACATTGCCTAGCTTTCATACATTATCATTATTATTAAAATGGACATGTTTCTACTTACGTGAAGTGTGGCCATTATCAGAACTGCGCCCTGGTGTGTGACACAAAATAATTATTGATCCACCAATTGAGTCTGCATCATGATCTTCTTCTTGGTCACTTGCTGACAAGTCAATGCGATGCCTTTTCTTCTTGTGGCCCCTCTCTGGTGAATCTCTTGTGAAGATTCTTGTAAGTGCTCGCCTGTGGTAAATAAAATTTCAGTCATTGAAAGAACAAATAAAGATGGAAAGTGAACATGCACAGATAAAAAAAAGTATCAGCCAAAAATAACCACACGCTTCAAAATCTAAGTGCGCAAAATAATATAATCACTTACATGTTTCATTGTTTTGTCTTAATCCTTCAGCATGGGATAATACTCCACTAGTCTTTGAGACATTGCAGTGACTTCATGCTTAGAAGGGTACAAGACCACCTCTCCTTGCTGACTGGCTCTCAAGATAGAAATCATGCTGGTGACAGTGTTTCTCACCAGCCTGCATCTCAGCTCTTTGAACATGACACATTTCCCCTCACTGGCAGGGCGGGCCATCTGGAAGTAGTGCTTACGAGCTTGCTCCAACTCACTGTCTGTATAGAGGGTGGGCAAACTTTTTTAGCAACGGGCCACATGACAGACCTGCATCGAGTCGGCGGACCACGGAAGGAGGGGGTTGTAGGTAGGTACAGAATTAGTCCGGGTGCAGAATCGTTCTGGGCAAGGGGGCTGCCCGATACGGCAACTCCATTGGGACATACCTCTACATCGCGGTCGAACGTGATATATGGATAGATCACGGTCAAAACGCTATTTCGCGGGTGATAGATAGATAGATAGTGTGTGTTGAATACATATATATATATATATATATATATATATATATATATATATATATATATATCTATATGTGAAGAGAGAGAGAGAGAGAGAGAGTTTCGTGTATACAACATAATACAAACAAAGTACTGTCAATACGCCAGGGATTGACAGAAAAAAGATAACCTTAATCAACCGATGTAGTTTGTCCTAATAGAGTTGCCGAATGTGACGTTGTTGGCATTCGCCCACTGGACAGAGGCGACTGCCAATTACGTCACATACGGCAACTCTATAAACGTACCGCGATCTATCCATATATCACGAACGCGATGTAGAGGTATGTCCCAATGGAGTTGCCGTATCGGCAGTCACTTCTGCCAGGAACGATTCTGCACCTGGACTAATTCTGTACCTACACCTCGTTGATGGGGGGGGGAAGCACGCTATCGCTATCGCGCTACGCTAACTCGGCAAAGTTACGTGCCGACAAAGTTTCATTGGGGGGTGCGGTGTTGGGGGGTTATGACTGGCTTCACACGGGCTGGACAGAGACACGCAGCGGGCCGGATGTGGCCCGCGGGCCGGGGTTTGCCCATGTCTCGTATAGACAACATATTGTGGAGGAGCAGGAAGCTGTAGGGTCCTCTTTGGGCTGCTGTCTGAGGACAGATTGGAGATGTTCCTCCTGATGAAGACACAGTTCCTGGCTTCATTCGGGGCAGCCTTGTCTGGTACGGTGAAATTCTCAGCCGAGAGGAAACCAGATCCAAAACATTATGAACAAGAGAGAAACAATAGACACAATTAGGAAAAAAGAAAAAAAAAGTGTTATGCTAGATGTTTTCAGAGCAAAGTAGGTAACCAATCACATCTTCACTAATAAGGGCCCAAATCAGTTTCCTCCTGAGAAAGTGTTCTGGTCCAGGAAAAAGGTCTCTCAAATCATCACGACGGAGGGTGTGGAGCAAGACTTCATCGATGTTGGCAGCTATAAAGACAGTCCAATCATTAACAAACCTACATTTTTTAACTAATGAATTTAATTCAACTTGACAAGTCAAACCAAGTTTGTTTTGTGCCAATTTCTGTTATCAGAATTAATTGTAAATGCAATTCAGTTTTGAAATTTTGTCTCAAATTTGTAAAATACTTCTTTTTGAAAAAAAAAAAAAAAAGCCAACTTTAAGGCTTAATATCTCCAAAATAATACTGTAAATATGCTTGATAATGACTGAAGATATAGTCAGGGTGTTCCTCAGGTCAACTGTGCCAACCACTGACAGAAATTATGGAGCAAAGCAATGTTACTGTACAGTAAAAAATTGAGTACTGGGCCCTTTTTGCCTGTTTGAAAAGCTAAAAAAAAAAAAGGAAAACAACAACTTTGAGGCTTAATATCTCCAAAATGGTACATTAAATATGCCTTATAATGATTGAAGATATATTCAAGGTTGTCCTGAGGTAAACTGTACCAACCATTGACAGAGCTTATGGAGCAATTTGATGTTATTGTACAGTAAAAATGGAATATTGGAGCTGTTGCAAAACAAAACAAAAAGCCAACTTTAAGGCTTATTATCTCCAAAATGATACAGTAATCAATCACATTTAGAAATCAAATGTTTCTAAATGTCAAGTCAGTAATGTCAAGTCAGTGCTTGATGTGTCATCAGCAGGCGTTGGCGTCGGTAATGGGGCATCGGCGGGTTTCGGGCGGAATCGCCAGGCGTTGGGAAGCGTTGGCGGGTGTCCGGGGCTCGTGGCCAGGTGGCGGACGTCACGGCAGGCAGTGGCCAGGTGGGCTCAGTCCCGCAAACGCTGCTTACAGCTTTAATTTTGTATTGCTTTGATAACATTGTTTAAGTTGAGTTTAAATTTACACTATTTGTTTTTCTTAGCTGCTAATTGTTCAAAAATGCTGATGTTAAAAGTGTGTTTGCACAGTAAATGTTATGGGTGTTGTTATTGTCCAAGGCTGCTGTCCTCGCAGATGAGTTTGTGTTGACCCACAAAAATGTCATCTCATCTTCCCCCCCGATCGGACAGGCCTTCTGCTTCTCGTCCCACAAGAGCCGAGTCTAGCCACCTCCCCCTTGAAAAGGCTAGAGGGAAGGAACTTCTGGTTTGGCCATAAAGCGGTAGACTGCGCGACACCAGGGCTCTCGACCGTCCAGGGTAAAAACTCCCCGAAAACTTGAATAACTATTGTCAGATATCATATTAACTACAAAGTGATCAGGGGAACGTTGGAATGGGAAGGAAAACTCCATTCAACCAAAACAGAAACACGGTAACAGACAATATGGCGGAACTACCAGCTTGCTCTGAAACAGAGGGAGATGGCGAAACGAACTCCTCGTGACTAACGACGCGAAAAAGGGCTCGGACATAGAAATTATTAGCAAGGAGATACGGGATTTAAAAACGGAATCAAAAGAAGTCCTTTGCACGTTTGGAGAAACACTGAGGAACGACGTGGAAAAAGACTTGGACGACTTCAAAGACGAAATAAATCAACAACTTGCGAAAGTCGTCACCGAACAGGAGCTCCAGACTGGCAAGATCAACGAGGCTGAGTCGTGGATTGAAAAGCTAGAACGTTGGGCACAGGAAGCTAATGACGCTCTGGTCATATCACTGAGAGAACAAAAAGCTCTTCAGGACAAGTTAACTGACCTGGAGTCCAGGCTGAGGAGAAACAACCTACGTATCTATGGAGTCACTGAAGGAGAGGAGGGAGAATCTGTGGCCAAGTTTGTGGAAGACCTGCTGAAAAGCAAACTGCACCTGCCAGCAGATTTTAATTTCCAAATTCAGAGAGCACACCGCTCATTTGCACAGAAGCCAGCGGACGGTGCCCAACCGAGACCCATCATTGTTAACTTTCTGGAATTTACTACCAAAGAGAGGGTCCTGAGAGAGCTATGGACAAAGAAAATAGAACTGGGGAATAAAGTACCGTCATTCCATCACGATTACGCGACAGAGATGGTCCAAAAGAGAAAGGAGTACAACACTGCTAAAAGAATCCTGAAGGAGAAGGGCATCCGCTTCCAGACGCCATTCACCAAGATGAGGACCCACTGGGATACGGGAACTCGAACCTACAACAGCGCAGAGGAGGTAAAGGAGGAATTGGCGAGACGCGGCCTGGCGGAGAAGACGGCGGTGGCGACGGGTGCGGAGGGGCCTGCGGCACTCGGTGCCCCGCACTACAACGGAGTGGCAGTGCAAGGAGGGATCCTGGAGGGGCTACGCATCAGCAGCGACACGAGCCAGAGAAAAGCTACAAGAGTTTCAAAGATTCTTTGATTAAATTCAGACAATACAGGGAAGAAAGCTGGTAGGGATGTTCTAGTATGACCGGTGTTTTTAGTTGACAAATTATTAAAATTGAATTCCCATGTTAATAGAAAAGAGACTGTGGGAAGTTCGGGTTGCTCCTTTTTTTCTAACGTTGGACTCATTTAGAACGACTAAAATCCTCATTGCAGGTTCAAGTGTCATTTCTCAGTTAGGTTAGATTTTTGACTGCCTTCACGCGGGCCGGACAGAGACACGCCGTAGTTTGGCCATGCCTGATCTACAGGAAACACATCTCTCTCAACAAGAGCACGACACACTGAAAAGATTTGGATATAGAAATGTTTTTTTTAGCTTGTTCAGGAAAGGCCCAAAGAGAGGTGTCACAATATTAATCTCTAATTCTATCAGTTTTGAAGTTGTTAAAAAAATAAATGACAAAGAAGGGAGATATGTAATAGTCAAAGGGAAATTGGATGATAACTCAGTTACTTTGGTCCAGGGTTGGACAAGGGCTTTTTGAAATCACTGTTTGAGATCATAGCTGTGGAAAGTGAAGGAATCCTAATATGTGCAGGGGATTTCAACATGATTTAAAAGCTAAACTCGACACAACTAATGGCAACAGAAGTCAGACCCGCCTGTCGAAACTTGTCAACGTCTCTCTAGCCGAACTCGGGATGTTTGATGTTTGGAGGGACCTCCACCCGTTACAGAGGACTATTTTTTTTATTAACATTACAGACAGATACAGAATAGAGGAATGTAAAATAGGAAGGACTGACTTGTACTGACACAGTATTAATTACCTTATTATTTGTCTAAATAAGAGGAAGAAAAACACACTTTGGAGATTAAATGTGGGTATGCTAAATAATCCAAAAACACTGGAGGAGGTTAAGAAAGAGATTAAATGCTCTATGGAGGAGAACATAGATAGTCCAGTAGACACTACCATACTGTGGGACACAATTAAAGCTGTGATGAGAGGGAGGTTAATAGCGAGGGCAGCCTATCAAAAAAAGACTAGATGTGGCGAGGGGGAGGGTCTGGTGGAGGTGGAGACAATTCTGATGGTGGGTATAAAGGAAAATGGGGGGGGGGGGTTGCCTGACAACGCCACCTGGGGAGTTGCACCCCAGGAAATAAACTATAATAAAATTCCATGGGCTACACAGGTTTGTTACGCTTTGAAATTTAAGAGGACGAGACGGACTTCCAATGAAACAGCTTTATTTGACAACAATTTAAAATAGACCAAGTTTAGCTGCCTGAGTGTCAAGGAAATAAGTACCATATCAAAAAGACTGTTCAACATAAGAAAATAAGGGGAACAGGGCCAAAGAAACCAAAGAAAACTCAAAAAAGGGAATAAACAAAGCTAAGGGAATCACTACAAACCAAAATTCACGCTACGCCAACTCCTGTCCTAAAGAAAAGAGAACAAAATTAACATACTAATACCTTGAGACACCCAGGCAAGCGTTAAACAGTTAGAACGAAAGGAAAACTTTTATTTATTCTTCGCGCGCGCACACACCATACCTTATGCTGCAGAGTAGGTAGCCTTCTATGCAGCAGCCTAATATACTCACGGTGAGACCCGCAAGCACACACTCTCTCACACACACACACACACACACACACACACACACACACACACACACACACACACACACACACACACACACACACACACACACACACACACACACACACACAGGACCAAAACCCAAAACAAAAAGGTAACGATCACTGGGGAACAAGATATTAATGAACTAAAAAAGGAAATCAAACTATAACAAAATCGCTACTCAATAGAAAACCCAAAGTTTCACCAAAATTTCACAACAAAACAAAGAAAAGAAAACCAACCAAAGAAAGTGGTTACGCTAACAAAAGAAACAGACAAACTGAATTGTCTAAACCAAATAAACCAAAATCAAAGGAAAAGTGTCCGCGTTGTGGTGGTGACACCGCTGTTACCCGGCTAGACTGGTGCGGCAATTGATTGCGAGGACATCGCCGCCGCAACAGTAACAGAGGGGAATGGAGAAAACAGAGGAAGATGGAGTGACTGCACCCAGGCAGGGGGTTGAGACCAGCGTCCTTGGGGGGGTGGCTGCGGCTTTAACAGCCAAGCGGTGAATGCACAACGATCACGCACACACAGCGCCACCTCCCGATGAACGGGCACCCGCCAGGGTTCCTCCTCCGGCTGTGCTTATGGCCCAGCCCGCTCTGGGATTGCTAGCCGAAATGCTAAGAACTGCGAAGGACAGAGTTCTCAGCGTGGACATGCCAGAGGACAGAGTGCTGACTCCAGCCTGCGCTTGTTTTTAAAAGAGCTGCTTTCACTCTGCACTCTGGCGCAGGTGTAATCAGTGCGTTTACATGCAGAGCTTAATCGGACTAAGCAATAATTTGGTTTTCTCGTCCAATCGGAGTTCTCACCTTGTCCCCCTATACATGCAGCTGAGAAATTTGAATTACTGACGGGAACGTGTCCTCCTTCCAACAGTAGGGGGTGGAGTGAGCCTTTTCAGCTGGTCAGCTGCTTTCGGTTGACATATTAAATCATTATGATATAGAATGATAGTTCATAATGTACGTGTTACTTACTTTGCAGATAAGGTGTACCCTATTTCTTGTGCTCATGGTTATATTAAAAGATTTCCAGCAGAATAAAAGCGAAATTATCGAAATGAAAACAAATCAGAAAAACATCTCTTTGCTGTGCTTTTATTTACAAGTTGAAATTCTTCTAACTTACAAAAAATGTGAACGAAAAGGTAGAAATATAAATACGAAGGAATACGTATTTGTTCAGGGCTGCGCAAAGCCGGAGCCCTGCATTTGCTGCGCTACCCTTTTAAAAAAGGTCTCTGTTGTGTGTTATTTTAATATGTCCATCTCTTTTAGAAGAGAAAGCACCGCCCCGGTCTCATCCTCTCTCCAAATGTCAACATTCTTATTCGCGTTTGCCAGGTTGTTTCACGGCGTCTGTTTTGTTAGACGACGTAGTTGTGCGGTGGCGCGTGCGCACTTGCGTTGTCCAGTTAATAGTCCGACTAAGGCGTATACATGGCCGAGAAATTAGAATTCCAATCGCATTATCTGGGTGTCTCAATCGGAGTTCTCCGAAACTCCGATCATAATCTGACTAAGGCAATAATTCAAATTTCTCTAGTACCATGTAAACGCACTGAGGGACGCAAAGATTGCACTCCGGTGCAGGTGTGATTGATGACGCGAAGGTGGGGGCAAACCCACCTGCCACATAGAGAAGAAGGTTACAAGAAGCTGGTAAACCAATGAACAACTCTGGAACAGTAACACAAAAGCAATGAGGACGATACAGTGTCACAACAAATAATCGGTGTCAGAAGGGAAATAGACGATGTCTTGAGGCTAGATGTTGAGAAAAAGCTGAAATTCATTAAACAGACCCACTATGAATCAGGCTGTAAATCAACCAAATATTAAGCAAGAGGAATAAAGGCCCAGCAAGCTTCTCATGCAATATGTAAAATTAGAGACCCATTAACGAAACAGCTACTACTTGAACCTGAAGAAATAGAGAGGGTTTTTAAAGATTACTATGAAAATCTATATACCCAACCCACGGCTAAAGAAGATTGTGAGATGAAAGACTTCCTTGACTCATTGGACCTACCAGCCATTGGAGATGAGCAAAATAGAAAACTCATTTCCAGTATAACCAAAAAAAAAAATAGATGCTGCCATTAGCAGGCTTAAAATCAACCAAAGCGCCAGGTAGTGATGGGTTTCCTAGTGAGTGGTATAAAACATTTGGAGAAGAATTAACCCCGATACTCCTAAATTCTTTTAATCTGACTCTGACAGAGGGCAAACGGCCTCCCTCATGGAAAGAGGCTGTCATTCCAGTTATTCCAAAAGAAGGGAAAAATAAGGAACATTGTGAATCGTATAGGCCCATTTCAATCTTAAATGTTGACTAGAAGATCTTTACTTCAATCATCTCAAAAAGACTTGAAAGTTTGATGCCGGACTTGATAGATGAGGATCAGTCAGGTTTTATAACAGGTAGGCAGACTCAAGATAACATTAGACGGGACCGTCTAGGGCTGGACGATAATTCGATAACGATATATATCGATCGATAGACGTGTGCTGCGATAGGAAAAAAAGGGGTGGATAAAAAGTTTGATAGAAAAGGTTTCACTTCCTTTTTCATCATAGCCAATCATGTAGCTTAATATTACGGTCATTTCTTCAACCAACCAATCGCAAACGCAGACCCGGCGGCTCCACGTTGTCGGAGGAATCCGCTGCCAGCGCCAGCACCAAGCAAGTAAAGTAGACCAAACTGGACTTCTTGCAGTAAATACGACAAAGCGTCCAAGCGCCATAAGGACATCACCCATGTAGTAACATGCTTCATAGCGAGGGATATGCTGCCAATAACCACCGTTGAAAAGCTTGGCTTCAAACAGCTTCTCGCCACTCTTGACCTGCGATATGATGTTCCAGACTGCAAGTATTTTTCAAACAAAGCTCTTCCTCGTCTGTACAACGAGTGCAGGGAATCAGTGCAAAACGAGCTGTTAACCGCCACAACTTCAGACCTCTGGTCGAGTGGCACGTTCGAGCCCTATCTCAGCCTATTTTTTTAAAATAAATAACAAAATAAATAATAATAATAACAATAATAATAATAATAATAATAATAATAATAATAATAATAATAATAATAATAATAAAAACAAACAAACAATTCAGTTGTGTTTAAAAAAGGTGGTTGAATAAAAGTTTGAATTTGAATTCAGTGCTCGTGTGTTCTTTATTAAAAGTCTGTCATGAAGTAATAGTATAAAACATCCAGCGCTGCAATTAAAATGTGTTTTAAATTTTTTTTGGTAATTATCGATATCGATCAATCTGACTTTTTTTATATCGATATGCTTTTTTTCTATATCGTCCAGCCCTAGGACTGTCCTATACATAATAGATCAGCTCCAAAAGTTGTTACTGGTGAGCCTTGACTGTGTGAATTGGAGATTTCTTTATCAAGTTCTTGGGAAACTAGGGTTCCAAGAAAAGTTAATACAGTGTATTCAAGGTCTCTACCAAGAACCTACGGCAAGGGGGAGGGTCTGGCGGAGGTGGAGACAATTCTGATGGTGGGTATAAAGGAAAATGGGGGTGGAGGGTTGCCTGACAATGCCACCTGGGGAGTTGCACCCTAGGAAATAAACTATAATAAAATTCCTCGGGCTACACAGGTTCGTTACGCTTTGAAATTTAAGGGGACGAGATGGACTTCCAATCAGTCAGCTTTTTTAACAGGTAGGCAGACTCAAGAAGACATTAGACGGGTCCTATACATAATAGATCAGATCCAAAAGCAGGGCCTGCGAGCTGTTACTGGTGAGCCTTGGCTGTGTGAATTGGAGATTTCTGTATCAAGTTCTTGGGAAACTGGGGTTCCAAGAAAAGTTAATACAGTGTATTCAAGGTCTCTACCAAGAACCTACGGCAAGGATAAAGATTAATGGTACTCGTCAAGGATGTTGCCTAAGCGCTACATTGTTTGCTATGTTCATTGAGCCGCTGGCACAAATGATCAGACAGAGTAACAATCTAAAAGGAATACATATAGGAGAGCAGGGACATCTAACAGGGCTTTTTGCTGATGATATTATTTTGGTTCTCCAAGACTCGGACAGAACCTTACCTCATTTGATGTTGATAATAGAAACCTATGGTAAATACACAGGCAACAAGTTAAACATAGCAAACACTCAAATTCTCACGCTGAATTATCATCCAGGCTGAGAAATTAGAGGAAAATATAAAATCAAATGGAATTCCAAGGTTATCAAATATTTGGGTGTGCTATTGGCAAAAGATCTTTTGAAAAGGTTTGAAATCAATTAGAATGCTATTATCAATAATCTATAAGAGATCTAAGAAGAGTGTATGATTTTTTTTTTTTACCCTGTGCATCTTTTGTTTTGTTAGTAGTACTTGGCATTGCTCCAACACGAATAAACATGCTGCATCCCACTAGATGGCGCATTTGCCTTATTTACAAGCACCACGGTCATCGGAGCTGATTGCTGACACTCTCAGCAAGGTCTACTAAGATTCCACAATCTATTACACCTCGTGAGCAAAACAGGCTACAGGTAAAATTAAACATCTTCAGTTGAGCAACTCAGGCAAGTTAAACTGATTTAAAAACAAACAAACACTATAATACTAGGAAAAGAATCCTCTATATGTCAATAAATACAACAGATTGAGTATTCATAAAAGAAAATGCTTACTTTAAATAAGAAAATCCAACAAACCAACAAGTGCAACACTAAAACGCAAACCAACAATCAAAATAATGCTTAATTGCCTTAGTTTCGTCCCACACTTATCAGCTTAGCTCCTAAGAATAACACACATTATTCACCTGGACAGAAGGAGGTTCTGAGGAACGTGTTGGTCCTGGAGCTTCCTGGTCAGGATGTTCGGGAGATCCCTCTGGCTCAATGTCTGGAGCGCCAACATATTTTAGAATTGCTCCTGCAGAGACAAAGCTCATTAGATCATCAAGCAAAACAGATCAGAAGCGCATTTTCCTATTTTATTATTACAGTGATGTTGCAGTAATATAGGAAAATTAAAAATTCATTTGTTTTTAAATTAAACATTATGGTTGCAGTGTCCCTTTAAAGCTTTTACCCAATTACAAAACTGTCATTTTTAAGAGTTTTTGGCATTACTTTACACACTGTACTAGTTAAAGTAATAAAACTAAGATAAATGACCCACTACCACAATAGTCTAAAATAGTCAACACCATGCCAAATAAAGTATTTCCATAAAATATTTCTTTGAATTATAAAACAGGAGCACATTTCTAATTAAGGGCCTACAAAATACAAACTAAGCTTAGTAAATTCATCCTAAGTTAAGGCTAAAATAACATTAAGAGTCAAATATGTGAGAGACAACTTCCACTGAACAATAACAGGGGACTGACTACAACAACAACTACAACATGCCCTCCCTGTTAGAATGTGAATAAACGGGTGTGGAGTCAATCAGTCATTCCCATGGCAGGATAGGCCAACATGGCAGGATATGGTCAACTTTCATAAAACAAACAAAAACGCTGATTCATGACGAACAAATATTAGCCAGCCAGCTAACATTTATCCGACGCTAGCTAGCTGGCTAGCAGGACAAATAAACAAACTTGGGGGGGGGACAACAGCGTTTCACCTCCACCTCTCCAGCCCACATCACAAACAAATAACTTACCTTTCCCCTTTGCAAGTTTTTCTTGATCAGTTTTCTTTTCCTTCCGTTTTTCCGCACCGCTGGGATAACTCCTTTTTGATGCCATTATGGTGTCTGTTTATTTTTAATCCTCTCGCTAACGGGAACGAATGGTAGCTGTCAATCATTCACGTCATACCTGTGCGTCGCCGGCCCGCTCCGTCACAACCTGCGTGACAGTGCGGCAAGCCCCCAGAGTCCAAGGTGGCGTCCCATTCCTTTCAATGAAGTTGCTCACCCAGCGCATGGCTCCCAAAAACTTTTTGACTTCCGCATTGATGGGATAATAGAGCATGCGCAGTTGTGTCAGTGTGGAGACCTTCACTGACAGACGTGCGCGCTCACGAAACGTACAAAATTCAACATGGAAATCAATGTATTTTTTACGGAACAACTGACGATTGTTGTTTGGAAATTTTAGAAATGATGATGATGATGATGATGATGATGATTATTATTATTATTATTATTATTATTATTATTATTATTATTATTATTATTATTATTATATTAATAAAATAGTATTATTATAATAATATACTATTATTTGTGTATTAAACAAGTGAGCAATCTGCCACTGAATAATAAATGATAATTCTTTGAAGCAACTCTCTTTGGAAAGCAGACAAAGTAATGAAATGATTGGTCTATTTATTTCATCAGAACTAAAAAAAATAAAAAATAAAAACTGAACGATCTTTAAAGTTCCTCCCTGAAAGTTCCTCCCTTTCTCTTGCACCTGTCGATGTGGGTAGCTAACACAAATTTGCAAATATTTTGTCATCCTCATGGAATTAAACAGCACACCATGTTAATTTATCAGCGAGTGCTCTCTCTTTTCATGCAATTCATCACGCTTAACATGTAATGCTGAATCATGAAAGCTATGGAGCAAAAAATAATAATTACATAAACCACGAGTGAAATAAAATGTGTCATTCATTCAATAAAGATTTCATTCATTCATCTCCTATACCCGCTTATTCCTATTCAGGGTCACGGGGGTCTGCTGGAGCCTATCCCAGCTGTCTTAGGGCGAAGGCAGGGTGACACCCTGGACAAGTCGCCAGTTCATCGCAGGGCCACATAGAGACAAACAACCATTCACACTCACACCTACGGACAATTTAGAACGTTCAATTGACCTCACATGCATGTTTTTGGAGTGTGGGAGGAAGCCGGAGAACCCGGAGAGAACCCACGCAGACACAGGGAAAACATGCAAACTCCACACAGAAAGGTCCCAGGTCCAGGCCCCGGAATCAAACCCACGACCTTCTTGCTGTGAGGCGGCAGCGCTAACCACTGCACCACCGACTATTTTATATATATTATATATTGCTTAGTTGAAAATGCCATTTTATTTCATTTAACAAAGAATATCATTATTTCATCATGCATTTAATTGTTTTGTGGTCCTGTGTTTTAGTGCTTCATAATTGTATTCTGTTGTCAAATTTGCCCATCAAAGTCAGATTAGTAATCCTGTACATCAGTTTAAGGAAAACCAATTCTAGGTAATGGATGCAGATCTTGTAGTGACCTGTTACAATGGAAAGAAATGTATACATAATAAGTACGTCTGTGTGCCCGATATTTTAGCTAACACTAAACTTTCTGCACAACTGTCTGCATTGTGCTTTTTCTTCGGCCACAGAGAACAGAAACGTCTGTAGTTCTTTGTTCACCCATGGTACAGTTTCATAAGCTTTTCAGTTTTTAATACGTGTTAATGTAAAAATCCACACGCGAGGCATTTAAAAATGGCGGTTTTGGTCTTTCGTGAAAGACTGCCTTTGGCCAATCAGTGTCCTGAACGTTGCTACGTCACCCTTATGGTCTCAGCTCTGCTCGCTTCGAAGCCCAACGAGGCAGGTACCAAAATCCTAACCCCTGGGAACGTGACAATTGTTTTTTTCAATTGAAGTTTTCGTTATTTTGTTCGTTTTCGTTAACTATTATAACCGTGGTCAGGACCTCCAGTGAGAAGATCCACTGGAGGACATTTAGAGCAAACAGTCAGACAACAGCAGCTTCACCACATCAGCTGAAAAATGGAGTTTGGATGCTTTCAGCTTCAAGTCGTGGACTGGGAGGCCTTGGGGTCCCACTGGAGGAGCTGGAGGAGGTGACTGGGTCCAGGGAAGTCTGGGGGTCTCTGCTGAGGCTGCTGCCCCCGAGACCTGACTCCGGATACGGCAGTAGAAGATGGATGGATGGATGGATGGATGGATGGATGAATGCCAGGTGATAGAACATTTCATAAAAACAGACTCTGCATTATAACTTCTATTACACTCTAAAAAACTCACTCCAATATAACTGCACTCGTCCTTCTCTCACATTACATTGGATCACAATGACCAAACAACACAACAAAGACAATGATCCAACTGTACTGCCACGTCCAGACTCAGTGTAGGTCTGTAGGCCTCTTGGACCTTCATGTGAACCACTGCGTGTTGACTGGAGGTGAAACATGACTGACTGCTGTCCTCCTACCTGGACAATGCAATCTCACTTTCATTCTGCTGCAGATGGCCATTTTCATTTTACACCGTCCAAATTTACAGCTCAGGGCGCTGGGACGAATTCCAAATTGTGTGCAGATACAAGCCTACACTTCAAATAATTATGAGAAAAATCCAACGTAAAGAGAGCACTTCCATTAGGAAATAGTCAACATGAAATTTCGTCTTCTACTGACACCTGCTGGTCAAATTGAATAGTTGCAAATATTGTGAAGAAGTTGTCATCTAATTCTAATCCTAAACAATATGGCCATTCCAAGTCAAGTATTAAGACAATTAATCAGGTTTGTACTGCTTGATTGAACACATTCATCCCGTTCCAGTGCACTAAAACCCACTTCCCTTCAGGACCGTGTCAGCGAAGCCAAAACTTCCTTGAGTGACGCTGTTTCCCAGCATGCAATGCGAGCTAGCGATTTCACAATACTATTTCATCACAAACATGGATGTAAAAAATAAAAAGGGACGAAAAATGAAACTTCAGGAACACCAACCATTGCAATACAAGCAGAACTGGGCCGAAGTTTTATATTATGTACAATATAATACAGCCTTCTGGTGGACAAGCCATACTATTTAAGCCGTGTCTTCCTATGGCACTTCCGTGGGTGGAAGCTCATCGTAGAGGTCACGTGCTGGTTGCGCGTCACTCCACCGATCACCTCGGGGCCCTTGCAGGGGATCTGCAGGGTATCTGATTCAGTTGAGTATATGGAAAATATGGGTCGATGGTCAGTTGTAACAAGAGAAGCTTGCTGGCAAAAATAATGTACTACAAGTGAATGTCACACTTTATTTTTGTTTTGTATGAGCATTTAAAAAAAACAACATCATGATAATCGAATACAGACACACACCCGAATCCAACAAGAACGAGAGTTTGGGGTCCGTAGCGACGGCACAAAGCGTAGCATTGAAGTGTTGTTGTAGCCCTCCAACAGCAAACAACGTTCTTGTCTGCCTTTTAAAATAACCAGGAGCACAAGAAATAGGGTACACCTTATCTGCAAAGCAAGTAACACGTACATTATGAACTATCGTTCCATATCATAATAGATTTAATATGTCAACCGAAAGCAGCTGACCGGCTGAAAAGACTCACTCCACCCCCTAGTGTTGTGAGGAGGACACGTTCCCGTCAATAATTTGAATTTCTCAGCTGCATGGATACGGGGACCAAGCTGAGAACTCCGATTGGACGAGAAAACAGAATTATTGCTTAGTCCGATTAAGCTCTGCATGTAAACACACTGATTGATTAACATGGGCGCTGAATGGAAGCGCTCGGCGCTTCGCGGCGCTTCCACGTCCAGTGTGAACCGGGCGGAACTTTTCAACATTTTGACGTGGCAGACGCGGGACGATCGTTTTCTATCAGGAGTGTGCACTACATAATCTGTAACGGAAAGTTTGCGCTCCACGACATACGGACCAGAAAAACCAGCCTGCAAACGGGAACCGGGTAACGGCAACAATACCAACACTCGGTCGCCTGTCTCAAAAACTCGAGCCACAGCTTTCTTGTCAAACTGCCGCTTCATTTTAGACTGGCTGGCGACAAGAGTTTTGTGAGCAATTTCACAAGCACGATGCAAGCATTCACGAAAAAAAAAAAGACGTAATCTAACACATTATTCTCGACTCATTTAACATTGGAAAGCCACTTACCCCTTAACAGACGTGAGGGTCCTCTCACCGAACACTAAATCAGCTGGGCTGAACCCGAGGGACTCCCACACATACAATCGACGGCTCATTTTAACCCCCCCCCCCTAGATAGATCCCTAGATAGTACGTTTGATAGATGGATAGAAATAGATAAGTTAGTTAAAGTTACACACACACACACACGCACATATATATATATATATATATATATGTATATATATATATATATATATATATATATATATATATATGTATATATATATGTGTGTGTATGTATATATATATATATATATATGTATATATGTATATATATATGTATATGTATATGTATATATATATATATGTATATATATGTATATGTGTATATATATATATACATATATATATATGAACCTCTTTCAATGAACTCCAAAACATACATGGTCAAAATCCATATTATTATGTTGTTGTTGTTTTTAAATGCTCATACAAAACAAAAAGAAAGTGTGACATCCACTTGTAGTACATTATTTTCGCCAGTAAGTGTGACATTCACTTGTAGTACATTATTTTCGGCAGTAAGCTTCTCTTGTCAAGACTGACCACATTGACCCATGTTTTCCCTATATTCACCTGAATCAGATAACCTGCAAGGGCAACGACCTTGTCTCAGACCTTCCCCGAGGTGATCGCTGGAGTGACGCGCAACCAGCACGTGACCTCTATGATGAGCTTCCACCCACGGAAGTTCCATAGGAGGACACGGCTTAAATAGTATGGCTTGTCCACCAGAAGGCTGTATTATGGTGTACCTAATATAAAACGTCGGCCCAGTTCTGCTTGTATTGCAATGGTTGGTGTTCCTGAAGTTTCATTTTTCCCCTTTTCCCTTTTTATTTTTTACATCCATGTTTGTGATGAAATAGTATTGTGAAATCGCTAGCTCGCATTGCATGCTGGGAAACAGCGTCACTCAAGGAAGTTTTGGCTTCGCTGACACGGTCCTGAAGGGAAGTGGGTTTTAGTGCACTGGAACGGGATGAATGTGTTCAATCAAGCAGTACAAACCTGATTAATTGTCTTAATACTTGACTTGGAATGGCCATATTGTTTAGGATTAGAATTAGATGACAACTTCTTCACAATATTTGCAACGATTCAATTTGACCAGCAGGTGTCAGTAGAAGACGAAATTTTATGTTGACTATTTCCTAATGGAAGTGCTCTCTTTACGTTGGATTTTTCTCATAATTATTTGAAGTGTAGGCCTGTAGTTGATGAGGAATCACGGTGTGCTAACGCTACTCAAACAGCTTCGATGAAAAAAGGGAGTGTGATTTAGGTTTGTGGTACATTATGACAATCTTGGACTTGCAAGACTGAGGCGATGGTTCAATTCCCATCAATGTGTATTATATATGTGTTATTTAGCTCATCTATTCTACATTTTAAATAGATCCCATTTGACATCTGACCCACTGAACACTTACTATTGAACATATTTTTAAACTATGGGCTATTTAGTCTTGTTTTAGGATATAATATAATTCATTGCACTAACTGTCAGGCTAAGTATAAGAGCTATAGTCTACTACAATCAGTCGTGCCAAAAAAGAGACATTGTCTTTATTTTTCATTTTTATTTTATTGTGTCAGCATTGAACCATACAAGGACATACAATGAGGATACTCATTATAATATTGATGAAGTGTTGTTGTTTCATGTTTTGTTGGCTGTTTCAAGGGTTTATTTAGTTTGTTGTGACACAATCTAAGGTTCAATTTGTAAAGAAATAAAAGTTTTTGTGAAAAAAGATAGTGGTCAAAGTGATTGATATTTGTGTTTGTGTTTTTTGTAGTCTTGTCTGGATTTGTCCTGTTCGTTTCTGGTCTGTGTTTGTGTTCCCACTCTTGGCCTTCACTTTGTCGTGGTGAGTGGGCTTTTAACTAAGACAGGCCAATTATATATATTGTGTGAAGCCAGCAAAACAGTCATTATTATGAGAATTACAACTGAAGCACACTAAATAATACACCATAAGTCACATTTTGCTTTTCTGTTATTAATCTAATGTGTGTTATGTCAAGCCTCCACAGTGGCGTGCTGCAGTCAGGATGAGACGAACAAGGTGAATGGATGGACGGATTGATGAGCCCAGCGAGCCTCCACCATCCACAGACAAGCCAGTCCCATCTTCCACCCAGAAGGATGTCTCTTCCATCTATCTTTGCCTGCCAGGGAAATGCAACCAAACATAGTAATTACAGATGGTGTTGTCTCTGTTAAAGTGACACATGGGAAAAAAAAAATATATATATGTTTTGTGATTCATGTTCATGACAATAACAATCGAACAGATTTTCTTCATTCTTCCAATGAGTTTCGCAAACAAACATGGAATTTTCCCTGGATCATACAAATACGTTTGTAGATTATATAAAGACAATTATAAAACACATTTGTTGTGGTTTTATATTAAAGCAGATAGTCAAACGTAAATGTAGCATGGTAATGTTGCGAAGACACATTTATTTTTGTTTTTCTTTGTTTCTTTAGAAGCTTTTATTTTGGTTTTCTGAAGAAGCACAACAGACAACACACATGTTAACGTCCGCTACTACAGTTCGCTCCGCATAGGTCTCACGAGCCACTTGAGAGACTTCCTCTCGAGCGTTATCTACTTTTTACATTTCAAAACACAGATCCATACCCGACTTCGACTTGAACTTATTAATCATGTCGTTTCCCACATTTCCCACATCACTCAGAGACGATACATTCAAAACATAAATTTAACTCACATACCCTCGATCTCAGACTTCAATTACGAAACAGCCACACATACATTTGCTCTTATTTTCAACCATTTCCCCTTCTCACCTGTGGAAGCACAACAGATAACACACACGTTAACGTCCGCTACGACGGTTCGCTCCACATAGGTCTCATGAGCCACTTGAGACCTCTCTAGCGTTATTCCCCGGGGCGAACACGACCTCCACTGGTAGAAGTGGGTAACTGCACCCTGCTCACTGATCACTCTCACACACGCCACAAACCACAACAAAAGCAGGAACAGTGCTTTGCCACAATTATGCTACATAAACACGTCCTGGTCCCCTCTGGATCCTCTTTTCCGGTCCTCGCGATCACTCTCTTGGCTGCGGTGGGCATGGTTCTGCCCGCGGTGTCTTCCTTTGTCAGGGCATTCTCTGGCCCAGTGACCCATTCGGCCGCAGATGTGGCACGCCCCCTTTTCGCCTCTGTCTCCGCTAGTCGCCCTTCGTCGGTTGTCGATCCTGTAGGGCCGTCTCGCCGTGTCACTGAGGTGCTTCATCATGGTGAGGGAGGCACGCTTTATCTTCTTGTCCTCTACATCGCTGGCCTCCTGCAGAAGCCTCTCAGCGTGCACTGCATGACGTCGGACCTTTGTCAGCCGGGCATCTTCAATCCCCACGCAGCAGCTTGTGTTAACTGCTTTGGCGATCTGGGGGAGCAGCCCTTGTCTGAAAGCAGTGATGAGGCTGGCCGTTTGGTTGACGGCAGTCCTGATGAACGTGGCGACGCTGCGGCGTCGGTGCTGGAGTGCGCAGGGTTGTACGGTGGTAGCGTTGGATGAGGGCAGGCGGGAGGAGGGAAGACAGGCATGTCCAGGAGAGGGTCCCTCGGGCCTGTAAGAGAAGGATACAGACGATTTGGTGCATTTGAATGCTCGTGTGTGAGCGGCTCCTTTTCTCCCTCCTCTGGGGAGTGTGTGTGAGTGTGTGCACCCTCTGCCGTTATCTCTGTCACCCCTGTGCTCCAGCGCCCAGCGCTGTTCACACGTTTGTTTTTGTTTTCTTTACTTGTTTCCTGTCCCTGACCTCTGCTTCAGGTTTCCAGAATGAAAAACACCTTTCATGATCTTTGATGATTTGAATCTCCCACCTGTTTGGGTTTTTCTTTTTTGTAACCTTTCCCTCTGCTATCTTCAATTTATCCCGGAGGTTTCTCAATTCCTCCAAACTCAGTGATCCCCCTGCTGGGAAATCATACTTTTCAACCCAAATTCCCAACATGTCAAGACAATCTGGACCATATTTTTTCCTCATGTCGTCCACAATTGGTCCCCCCTGGGGAACAGCAGCAGCCACTTTGCTCTGGTTCTTCCCCAGCACTGTCTAGCTAGACTTATTACTCTGACTTTTCACTAAGTTTTCACAAAATTCCAAGTCAGAAAATACACAGGCGTCCCCGTGCACCCCTTTTTCTTACTCTGGAGCAAAAAGGTGGAGAAAAAACTCACCCCTCTGGTAGTTTACCTACCAGAAGCTTCCGGCTCACTTGTGGAGCGGGAATTTCAGTGTTGATTCAGAATCAACACCGACCTGACAGGCACGGTTAACGTATGCGCTCCGTCCTGCCCCGGGACCGTTCGTAGACGACAAGGAAAACAACCCACTGGTCACTGATATGTCTGAGACAAGAACAATTACTTCTCACCCGATCTCTGAATCAGCACTTCCCTTCCAGGTTCGCTTGGATAGACGTGAAGCCGATCAGATCCACTCTTAGACGCCGATCCTCTCATCTCCGAATGCTTGGTTCGAGGTAGAGGGGGAACGAGGAGTTTCCTCCGTTCCTGGTCCCGGGCCCTCAACGTCCCAGAGTTCCACTGACAGGTCTCCAGCAATCCTGTTCGTGACGCCAAATTGTTGTGGAAAAGAGCGAAGATGCCGATGCAGGAATACTGGGATAATAAGTAATTTAATGAACAAACAATAAAAAAAGGGATCGGAGCTCCGAGGCACAAAACACAGTAAAATGGGAGTGCGAGTGCAAGGTGGGAAGGAGGAAGAAGGTCTCTTATACACAGGACTGGGAGGGGATAAGATAAGGAAAGAACAGGGAGGAGAACAGAGAGAGACAAACCAACGACTATACGATAGTTGACCGATTTCACAGCTCATATCCTGTACAGGGAGAGGACGAGCACATCAGTGGCAGGCCATAAAACAAAGTGAAATACGATGCGTATATGTTAGCCTAGGATTCTAACAGTTTACACGTGCTACTAGTGATCATACAATATAAACCAAGATAAAGAATAACACAAGAATACTCTATCATGTTCGACCCATCTTAATAACCGAGATTTTTTTTCCAGGTGCGCTTTGCTCATCTCTTTGTACCAAATATTTAGGGGAGTTTTTATAACATCACATAGGTTATTAGAGTATATAGTCTTGAAAGCTTTGTCACCCAGCAGAGATTGAAGTGGGATATCTAGTTGGTCAAATTCTAGCTCCTTCCATTTTGCATCGTAACCCGCCCTGCACCAGTAGACTATATACTGCAGTTGTGCTGCTTTATAGTAGTCCTCCAAGCATGGGAGTGACATCCCTCCCTGTTAAGTGTAATGTTTTGTAGCGTACCCTTGGTTTCTTGTTCTGCCATATGAATCTAGAAATGATCCGATTCCATTCACTGAATTTCTTATTGGGTATTTCTACAGGTAGCGATTGGAGTAGAAATAACAATTGTGGTAAAATAACCATTTTTTAAGTATCTATTCGGTTGTAAAAATCAAGTACTAGGGGGGTCCAACTGTCCAGATCATTTTTAATTTTGGTTGTGATGCTACCGTAGTTTACACTATATAAATCTTTGGGGGTCTTGGGAATATGAAGACCTAGGTATTTCAAAATTCTGGTTTTCCATTTAAATTTAAAGGACTTACGTATGTTTTCTTGAGGTATGTAATTAAAAGTAAGAGTTTGAGTTTTCTCTATGTTCAATTTGTATCCCGAATATGAACCACATTGGTCGAAGGAGGGCATTAATTTAGGGAGACTGGTATCCGGGTCGGATAAAGTCACCAGGATGTCATCTGCATATAAACATGTCTTATATTCTTTCCCCTTGAATAGTATTCCCATGATTTCTGGGTCTTCCCTAATCTTTTGAACAAGTAGCTCTATAAATAGAGCAAACAAGATGGGGCTCAGTGGGCAGCCCTGTCAGCAACCCCTCTCCAAACGGATTGTACCTGAAAGACTGCCATTTATTCTGATCCGGGCCACAGGTGAATTTTAAACATTTTATAACTGTATTGTTAAAGCCAAAACATTGCAGGACCAGGTATAAAAATTCCCATAGAACAGAGTCAAAAGCTTTTTCTGTGTCAAAGCTAATTGCTAAGGACATTGTGTTTCCTTTGCTCATTATATGTAACAGATGTATAGCTCGCCTAACATTGTCTTGTGTTTGTCTATTTTTAACAAAACCTGTCTGGTCCGTGTCAATTAGGTTAGGGATAATATTTTCTAGTGTGTTGACAATAATTGAAGTGAAAATGTTATAATCAGTGTTTAAAACTGAGATAGGTCTGTATGAGCTGCAATCTGTCCTAGCTTTCCCTGGTTTCAGTATTACAGATAATATGGCCTGTTTCCAAGATGGTGGGGTCTCGCCACCTTTAAAGACATAGTTAAAACAATTTAATAAATAGCAGTGGGGTCACAGAGTCCCTAAAAGTCTTATACCATTCTGCTGGTAGTCCATCTCCCCCGGCTGCTTTGCTTGTTTTCAGTTTAGAAATTGCCTTGTCGACCTCTGCATTTGTAATCTCTGTAGTTAAGCACTTATTTTGTTCTGTGACAACAGATGGCAGGTCTAGGGATTTCAAAAAATTGATTGACTGTTACTGCTTCTGCTAATTCGGGTTGAGTGTATAAATTCCTGAAGTATGATTCAAAAGATTTATGTATTGCTTCTGGCTTATAACACATCTGGTTGGTGACCGGGTCCTTTACTTTATATATGGATCTTCCAGACTGTTGTTTTTTAAGTCTCCAGGCTAAGAGTTCTTTAGCACGGGGTCCATTTTCATAGTGGGTTTGTTTGATATACTTAAGTGTAAGTTCCTCCTGGTCGTTCAGTTTCTTATTTAGTTCTGATTTTACTACGGTTATTTGTTCCAATAAGTTGGGGTCGTTAGTCTCTACATGCTTCTGTTCCAGTGAGTCTAATTTACTTGTCAAGTCGTTAAGGTGTTTAAGTTTTTCTTTTTTCCTTTGTGATGCCCAACTTATAATCTTCCCACGCAATACTGCTTTTCCAGCATCCCATAAAATACTCTGTGACGTCACTGTGCTACCGTTAAGGTCTGTATATTCCTTAATTTCTTTCCTAATGTAATCTTCAAATCAGGTGTAATTTAATAGGGAGGTGTTGAGTCTCCAAATAGTGTTTTTGTGTGGGACACCTACATTTATTTTCACATATACACCTGAGTGATCTGATATGTCGCAAACACCAATTCTACAATCTAAAACCCTGTGTCTGTCTGTTCAGAACATAAAGAAATAATCGATCCTCGAGTAAACTGAATGAGGGTGAGAGTAAAAAGTCAATTGTTTAGTGGATGGATGAAAATCCCTCCATACATCAAACATACCAATCCTTTTAATCATCTTCTTAATATTTAGTGACTCAGGATTTGTTTTCTTTGTCGGGTTTGATCAGTCTAGAGTGGGATGCAGCTGTACATTCCAAGGGGACTCGTGCCACGCAAAGCTTATTCCGACCTGGCGATCCTGTTTGAATCCATTAGCAACCAGCTACATTACCCCGGGCAGCTTCACGGGTACAGGTGGATGTATGCTAAATGCAGAGAAAATGGACTGCGTGTGAGAAAAGAGTCTGTGCGTTTGGTTTTGAAGGAGCTGCATCCAAGAGGAGTGTCATTAAGGCAAGCGGGGCGTCTCAGACGGAGGAATTACTTCTCAAACTTCTCAACTTCATCTGGCACCTGGACTCATATGATGAACTGAAGCCATATGGTATTTGTGTGAATGGATGTATCGATGGCTTTTCAAGAAAAATAATCTGGCTCAATGCTTGCACAACAAGTAGTGACCCAAAAGTAATTGGAGGGTGCTACATAGAAGCGGTACAGCGTTTTGGGGGGTGCCCTAGAGTTGTTCGAGGCGACCTTGGAACCGAAAATGGCCATATTAGAGGCTTCCAGCGTTTCCTCGTCCCTGTTCAACCAGACGACACCCTTGATAGTTACTTGGAGGGGGCCAGCACCGCCAATCAAAGAACTTAATATTGGTGGGGTTTCCTGCGTGGCCAGCGCATGGAGTTCTGGTTAGCCTTGTTATCAGACCTCAGAGACAACGGGCATTTTGATGGCGAGTTTCTGGACAAAAGTCTCCTGCAGTTTTGTTGTATGGGCCTCCATACAGGTGAGTTCATGAATAACGTTTTATTTTCATTTTGTGTGCATGTGTATGTGAGTGAGAGAGAGGGGAGGGAGGACAGAAACGGGTAAGGGGGTGTTGGGAAGACAGACAGACAGAGACGGGAGGAAAGGAAAAAGAATGCTAAAGAGAAGGGGTAGCAAAGGGAAAGGAACAGAGATGGGAGGGGAGAGAGATGGAACAGAAGGGTAGAAACAGAGAGGATAAGAGATGGGGAGAAAGAGGGGGGGAGGGAGGGATGAACAGAGACAGGGAGGGAGGGAGAGGGTGGGGTTGCTCATGTGTGAATGCTGTAATTTAGTGTTTTATTTATGTTCTGCTGGCACAGCTCTTCCTAAATGTATACATTTTCTACAGGATGAGTTGGATGACACTGCACAGGTGTGGAATGCACACAACATCAGGCCATCAAGAAACCTGAACGTCCCCAGCGGTCGGCCTAATGTGACGCATGCTGTTCCTGAACTTGACCGAACAACAGATTTTCTCTCCCCTGTTGAAGATGAACACATTCAACTGTGCAAAAATGAATGTGTCTTTCGGCTGGCTGTACAATGTAATCCAGATATTTATGAACTCTGTATCATCTTTATGGCTGAGTCCCATCTTGCTCCACCAACAGATCCGTATCAGGCTGTGAACTTGTATTTGCACCTAAGAGAGGCCATCGCTGCATCTCTCTAAACCACCCGACCCTCTCCACAGGATGGACACTTATTCCACTGCAGTGCGCCTCCCCCTGACCCTATCCAGAGAATGGACACTAAATTGTTGTGAACCTCCTGTTATTTTGTGTATTGTTAAATCTCTAGTGTTCCTTTTAAAAATACACAGGGATATTGGTTACTTACTGCACTCCTTTGTTTCTGTTATTACGCAATCCTTATGGTGATGCTATTTACTGAATTTACTTTTTGACCTGAAGGTCGTGTGTGCAAAGAGCTGTTAAATAAAAGTAGCCATGTGAAAGAACTTAACTATGTTCAGAACAAAGTTGTTGAAACATTGAGAAACACAGAAGCACAAGGTTACTTTAAGATTTACTTTAATTATTCTTCACTTCCATGAATTAATGAACATTAACGTGATTCTTTAAAGTCAACAATTCCTGAAAAATTAAACCGGTGTTGGACAACTCGTTCTGAATGCTTGGTTAGAGTAAACAGATGGACCTGTAAGCAGTCATTTTCAAAACAACATTTTCACTTTCAACAACAAAAAAAAAACACCCTCATAAAACTCTGCTGAAGCATTTCCTATTCTGTAACACAGGTGTAACTATGGAAGCAGATAGTTACCATAATCCAAATAAAAATGCAATAGCAGAAATGCTTTTAAATTTTAAGAACGAAGCTGCATTATTTGACTCATAATTAAAATGGTTAATAAGTCATTCAATCTGCATTTTCATTTTCTTCTTCAAGACTGCTCATTCTTGTACTTAATTCAAATGAAAAAGGAAAACACATTTGAGATTTAATTTTCAAAACATGCACCAGCAAAGAGTTACCAAAATTCAATATGAAATGTAAAATTCAAAAATGAAAAAGCAATAGCAGAATGCTTTTTCATTTTAAGAATGAAACTGCATTATTTGACTCATAATTAAAATCATTAATAAATATTGCTATATGCATTTTCATTTTCTTATTCGTGTCGCACCTTTTATGACACAATCAAAAAGAAAACTGAGAGCATTGCTTTTTAATTTTCGTGGTCCTGCCCTGCACAAGAGTTACCACAACTCGAAAATGAAATCGCAATCTCAAAGTAAGTGCGCGGCGCAGGAAAGTGACATCAGCAGCTCTCCACCTGTGGGTATGGCGGTATGACGCCAAGTGTCATTTGCCTCCTGTTATGTGTAAATTCTAATGTTTGTGAAAAAGAGAAAGATATATATATATATATATTTTATTTATTTATTTATTTAAAAAGAAAAGAAAAGAAAAAAAAGGTATTGTGGTATGACACCACTTTGCCATCGTTACTTCTTACACGTCATTGAAGTTGCCGGTAATCGAGATTTAAATCGCCGAAATACGTGGACCACTGACAGATCTCGCACCAGCATCTGCCACCAGTCGACGGATTGATCTGTTGCTTCGCATCCTTCGTCGGATGGACTGGTGGCCGACGCCGAACGGAAGCAATGATCCGTTGCATCGCATCCTGCGACGGATGGACTGGTGGCCGACGCCGAACAGCTGTTACTCCACCCATGTAACAAATAGCTTTAGCTTTGATGTTGTGCTGGTGCATCAAGGTGTTCCATAACTGACAACAGGTTGGCTAGGGCAACCTTGTTTGCGTCCGTATCTGGGACGGCAGAATACCTGCTCAACTCGGTCCCGAGCATCAGATTCAGATACACTATTCAACTCCACCTGGGAAGCTAAATCCAGCAGGGTTTGAACAATTGTGTCAATGTGCGCCATGCTCAAATCTGTCCGACCAACGAGATCCGTCAGTGGTCCACGTTTTTCGGCGATTTAAATCTCGTTTACCGGCAACTTCAATGACGTGAAAAGTAACGATGGCAAAGTGGTGTCATACCGCTATACCTTTTTTTTTTTTTTTTTTTTTTTTTTTTAAATATACAGTATATATATACATTTATTAAATTCACAAACATTAGAATTTACACATAACAGGAGGCAAATGACACTTGGCGTCATACCGCCATACCCACAGCGGAGGTGGAGAGCTGCTGACGTCACTTTCCTGCGCCGCGCGCTTACTTTGAGATTGCGATTTCATTTTCGAGTTGTGGTAACTCTTGTGCAGGGCAGGACCACGAAAATTAAAAAGCAATGCTCTCAGTTTTCTTTTTGATTGTGTCATAAAAGGTGCGACACGAATAAGAAAATGAAAATGCATATAGGAATATTTATTAATGATTTTAATTATGAGTCAAATAATGCAGCTTCGTTCTTAAAATGAAAAAGCATTCTGCTATTGCTTTTTCATTTTTGAATTTTACATTTCATATTGAATTTTGGTAACTCTTTGCTGGTGCATGTTTTGAAAATTAAATCTCAAATGTGTTTTCCTTCATTTGAATTAAGTACAAGAATGAGCAGTCTTGAAGAAAATGAAAATGCAGATTGAATGACTTATTAACCATTTTAATTATGAGTCAAATAATGCAGCTTCGTTCTTAAAATGAAAAAGCATTTCTGTTATTATATTCTTATTTTAATTTGGATTATGGTAACTGCTTCCATATAAAACAAATACATCCATAAATATAAACAATGTGAGAATTGTTTCTTGCAAGAGCTGCACTTCAACCCATGACCATCGATAAAAGTGTACACATCTAATCGTAAACAATCTGCTGCAACCTGAATTTCCACTTCTGTGTCTATAAACCAGTCACAGCTTGACTGATGGCTCTGAAGAAGCAGTTTCCATCAGCCTCTAAATTCTCATTTGTACACGGCGAACCTAATGGGCCTTTGCAATCAGAAATTGGAAAACTCGCACGGTCCAAATGAATCTTCAAGTTTTTGCAAAGGTCTAAACAAACATCAACATCAAGGGGAGAGAAGTTACACTCTTCATTGGTCACAGCACTGACAAACTCTACGTCAGAATTATCCATGTCAAAGTGAGGAGTTTTGCTCTTCTGAAGTGACTCACTGTTGCCAGCTGGTGCTGGAATTTTAAACCGTGACCGGTTTCGCCTTGATGAAAAGAACCATGCAGAACCTTGGCTTATCTAATACCAGTGCCATGATCTGCCACTGCATCTTCACTAGTACTAACTGATGATGGATCACAAATCACATGTGCGAGGCGTAGAACGAGCGGAGCAGTCAGAGGCAACAGAAGAAGAAAGAAAAGCCTCCTTAGCTTAGTTGATCTTCTGTGTTGCCTCCTGGACGGTGCTGGCCTCCTCTGGCTTGGTGCTGGCAACCACGGGAGCCACAGGAACCACGGGCACAGCTCTGGTCATCTGTGGCGTCGCCTCCAGCTGATTAAAATAAGAAAGATGTGATTTTATGCCAATAAACATAGAAAGGAAAACACTAGGCTTTACACGATCACGATTTTTGTGCCGATCACCGATCAGTGAGTTTAAATAAACTGATCACCGATCACCGATCACGTTAGGGGCAATAAATACTTGTTTCTGTACACCCCTTGCCTTCTCAGGAGCACCGTCTAAAGTTGTTTGCTTTAGCATCCGTTTCAGAGTTTGCTTTTCTTTTTCTTTCTCCGCGCTGCGTTTCTTAAACTCGACATGCTCCTCTGTGTGTATCTTTTCCAAGTGCCTGATTAAATTTGTGGTGTTGAAATTTTTTACCAAAGTTCCCCCGCTAGGTACTGTAGCGTTGCATATATTGCAGATAGCTTGTGCTATGTCTGTTTCTCTCACTTTGAGAAACTTCCACACCCCCGACACGTTTGTTTGTGTCGCCCATGGATGTTGCTGTCGTGAAGATTCAAAGAAACTTTATTGTCCGTCACATAGCGACAGTACTCAAAACAGGAAGAGGCACGAAGACGAAAA
The DNA here is from genome assembly GCF_046127955.1 of Nelusetta ayraudi. Lineage (NCBI taxonomy): Eukaryota > Metazoa > Chordata > Actinopteri > Tetraodontiformes > Monacanthidae > Nelusetta > Nelusetta ayraudi. The sequence goes on along the minus strand of NW_027466153.1, from coordinate 28,150 downwards.
TGAAGGCCTTTGAATCATGAATCATTAGCTCTCGGATACAAACAAATAAACATGTCGATGCTGTGAAACTACTTTGGAGGAAATGAGACAGATTAAAAAAGTTTCAACACGACCATCACGTCATTGATCGGTGATTCATGACATGACGCCCGATCACGAACGTTTCAAAAAATGCCAAATATCGGCCGATCCGATACAGCCGATAAGATCGGTGTAAAGCCTAGAAAACACACACAGGTGATGAAGTGGAAATGAATAAGTACAAACCTGCTGCACTGCTGTGACATTGCTGGAGGCAGACTCAGTCATGTGGACAGTTGAACGTGTTGCCCACACCTGCAAATACAAGGACACAAAGTAACGTTTAAAGAACTGCATTTATTGTCCTATCACAAAGATGCACACAATGAAATACACATATCCCAAATACCAACATGTCACTGGTTTGTTTTGGTTTTTGAGGCAACGCGTGCTGATCGACGTCTCAGGCTGGACATCTGGAAGAACATAAAGAAATGAATTCATAAACAAAGTAACACACTAATTAAACTGTACATGTACTGTACATATGTGATCTTGTGTTGATAATAGGGGTGGGGCGATACGGCTAACCCACGATTCGATACTGTGACGATATTTGGCCCACGATAATGACAACATCACGACACACGATATCTTCGATATCTTCGAAATTTTGCAGACGATATGTGACTGAAAAAGAAAAAAATACCCATAAAAAGGAAAATGCCTGTGATCTTGCATTTATTCCAAAACTTTGTATAATGTACAAACGTGCACTGCACAAACAAACATATTAAAGTGCATGAACATTAATAACTTTCATGTAAACAAGGACAGTGCTTTCTGGTAATGTAAAGTCAGTAGCAACTTGTCTTATCTCAACTTGGGGACTTCGGATATACAAACCGACGGGAAGATGAAAGAGGGAAAAAAATCCTTTCACTGCCCCGATTCTGAAAATCAATAAAAAAATGATGCAGACAAAATAAATAAATAAATAACCGCGTCCCCAAAATATACGGGACAAAGTGAAGTGCGTCCCCCATCAGTTCATTACGGGACAGGCTTTTTATTTGCAAATATGGGACAATCGCGTATTTTACGGGAGGGTTGGCAACCCTATCTAGACCACAGACGGAAATTAAATGAGGTTTTGTCATTTTCCCTAAAAAACGGGACAAATTGTGTCCCGGGAGAGATTTTGTCTTTCCCGGGACAGGTGGACAGGTGGTGTTTGAAAAAAAATATTGATATTTGCCGTCAGTGTATCGATTATTTATTGCGACAGAAAGCACAACAATATATTGCAATATTGATTTTTTTTTTCACCCACCCCTAGTTGATAAGTGTATGAATAATTGTGTGAATGTTACCGAGACAGCTGGGGAAACCCTGCCAGATGACTCCACGACGGTCTCCATGTGGTCCAACAGCACAGCCTCACTGAACCACACGGGATTGGACGGGATGTCTGTGTGAAATGCAGTCTCAAAAGCTGTTGGTACCGTCTATAAAAAAAAAGAGGAGAGGAAATCAGAGTCAACTTAGGATAAGTGTTCATTTTTAAAATAAAAAGTTGCACAGTTTGACAAATACACGATTGGGGGGAAAAAAAAAAAGAGGGATGAAAAGGTTACCTCAACCTCCTGTCCAACAAGAGTCCATTCAGTCCTGAGGTGCACCTAAAGAGAAAACAACATGTTAACACATATTTGTCATATCAAATGAAGAGCAAGTAAGGCTGAAGAAGGCAAAACTTACACCATCATAATACCACCATGTACAGCTGACGAAGGGGGAGGTGATCGGCCATATACACAAATGTTAAACCTGGAAGAAGTGTCACATAATCAATTGTGTAATCACACAATTCTAAGAAATATCTGTTAGCACAGTGTCACTGAAGAGAAAAAAATACAACAAAAATATGTATTTTACACACCCATGCGTGCAGCAACACGATGATATACTTGACGTAGCGCTGTTTGTAGTTCTGGCTTGACAGTCAGGCGAGATGGAAAGTCAAGCACAAACACCTACAAAAAACACCAAACAAACATAAAAATGTAAAATAAATTCATGAATATTCTTGTTATTGAACTATGGATCATGGAATTACTTGATATTGATAAAACAAAGTGGCGATGACATTCATGTGTTCAAATTTTTTTGTCACAGCAGATAAACAAACCTTGGGCCAGCGGTCCAACACAGTTGCCAGTAGCGCAGCAAAATCCTGGGCGGAGTCTGTTACAAGCCTGTGTTCAAGGTTGTTGCCCGGCGCGAGAACACAAAACCATCCACAAGTGGACAGAGATGTGAGTCTCCCACCACCAGAACAAAAACATAAAGAAACTCGTGGCTTGACAAAATCACGACCCATACCTTCTTGTCTGGTTGCTGGGCCTTAAGAACGAACTTGCACTGTTTTGTCAGTCAGGAGCAAAACGGGCCATCTTCGCACCCAGGTCGCTGACCAGTACCGCGCCCTGTGTAAACTGACAAAAAAGAAAAATCTAAATATGTTTTTTTAGGAATACAACATAACAACACAGGCAGAACATGAAATCATGAACGTGGAAGTACTCACAACGTTCAAAGTCCTTCCGAGGTGGAAAAGGTGTCCAATCCCGTTTTTGCTCCAGGCGTCGTTTCATGGCCAGAGAGCGACGGAATGCCTTGGTGTTCGGCATCTGAACAATGAAATGAAAGATTGTGTCATTTCCAATGAAAGACAATGTTAACACAAGTTTACAGAAAAAAGTGATGTTTTCTCACACACAACATCAAAACACAGAAAGGTTTCTGTACCTTTGCAGCTGGAGACGATGAGCTTAAATCAATAAAGCAAAAGAAAATGTGTATGTGTACTCTTGGACCCTAACCCTAATGCCATACAAGTCTATGGGGTGAAATTTCAACTTTGTCCTAGAGACTTGGGGCCACTTGCTTTTTCATCAGGAGCCCCCAAGAAGCGCCCACGCCAAATTTGGGGTTTCTAGTACTTGAGGAACCCCGAAACCCTAACCCTAATTTCAGCTAAGCCTAACCCTAACCCTAGTTTCAGCCTTATTGTTAACCCTAATTCAATGCAAGTCTATGGGGTGAATTTTCAACTTTGTCCTAGAGACATGGGGCCACTTGCTTTTTCATCAGGAGCCCCCAAGAAGCGCCCACGCTAGATTTGGGGCTTCTAGCCAATGAGGAAAAATTTGGAGCAGACACGAAAGGGTTACAGCTGAGAAGGCACTTAAGATCCTCAAAGGACTGTTGCCACTCACTAGACCAAACAAATGGTTTCAATGGACTGGTTAATTCTTCTCTCGTGGCCGGCAGCTCCACTGCCTTAGTGCTGGAGATGCCCGCTCAGGGGCGCCGCCAGGAATTTTGGGCCCCCTTCAAAAAAACAAAAACAAATGGGCCTCCTTTGCGCAGCGCTTGTCAAAAGCTTCACATCACTCAAAAAATACAGTATAGTTCAATAATAGTGCTTGAGTCCATCTTGACAGTGTCAATGTATTTTTATTGTGAATTCTCCACAAAGCAAACTCTTAACATTTATGAATGATTCATGAAAAAACACTTGATGTCTCTTGGACAAAGTTGAGCTTTGACCTTCATAGACTTGCACTGCATTAGGGTTTAGCGATGAGGCTGGAATTAGAGTGAGGGTTTTGGGGTTCCTCATGGGCTAGAAGCCCCAAATTTGGCGTGGGTGTGTCCAGGAGGATCCTGATGAACCTGAAAGTGGCTCCATGTCCCTCGGACAAAGTTGACCTTTGACCCTCATAGACTTGTATGGCATTAGGGTTATCGATAAGCGATACAAACCTGGTGAGTTTAAGACTTAGTGACTCTACGTACATGAATGTATGGGGTACCCCGTCCTTACCTTGTTCCAACCTTCCCTCCACAAACCTGGCTGTCCAGTGCAGAAGTCAAAGTGAGAGAGAGAACAAAGAAGGAGGAGGGCCTGTGACGCCGCTGCTGATTGGCTCGTTGGTCGGTTGAATGAGCCAATTCTAGAGCTCCCCTCGGTGTCCACACACTGCAAAATATATCTAAGAAATAAACACTTAAATTGAGAAAGAACAGGCTAGAAACAAGTCAAATTATCTGCCAATGCAGTAAGATATTTAGACTTGGTAAGATTTCTTAAAATAAGACGATATATCTAGGCATTTGAAGAATGGGAAAACTCTTGAAATAAACAGTAAAGCACTCATTCCAAGGACTGTACTAAGTCAAATAAACTTGATACTAGCTTCTCAATTCTTTTTTCACGTTTGCTTCTTTCTTAATTTGAATGAAAAGATCTTAAAACCAGACCTACTAACAGTGCAATTCTTCTTAATTTAAGTGTTCACAATATTAGCTTTTTTTTCTCAAAATGAGACAAAGCATCCACCCCCCCTACGCCCACTCCCCCCCAAATAAAATAATTAAGCAAACAGAATTAATATTGTCAACAACTATTTATTCACTTAAATTGCTGACAGTGCCTTCACTGCCTTGTAATAAAAACGTCACTAAGGCATTGCATCTTAAAACAACCTCAAGCAATCATTTCTAGAACGCAAGTAACAATTGTTACAATATTCACCGTCATCATTATTGAATATTGATTCAGATTCCCTGACACTCAGTTACACAAAAAAAAACAAAAAAACAGCATGGGGACAGCATATAGTGTTGTGTTCCTATCACCACTGATAACATGTTTGTTCCAACAGACTCCCACGCACCCTCAAGTTACAACTACCAGGGGAGTGTATCACTACCTATGCCTAGTACACAGCTCTACTCCCCAATAAAATCTTTCCATTCTGCCATGGTCTTTTTTGTATGAGGCTGTGGTGTCTCACTCATGGATAGTGTCCTGTAGCACTTCTGTCTGAATGACAGAGAGAAGGGTTGCCACACACTTTTGAATATGTGAGGTGCAGGGCATAGTAGTAACCCATCAGATGAAGCAGACCGTCACTCAAGTCTTCCTTGGCAAGCATGGTGGCGGGAGTGGCTCCAAGACAGATGAGACAGCGGGTCCCATCAAACAGCAACACAGGGGTGCAGAAAGACCTCTTCTGCGAGTACATTGTGGGATCTTCTGTTGGCTAAAGAAAAAGAAGAAGGAAACGCCACATCCATGCATGGAACTATGAAGTGTTGAATGTGAGAAAATGCAAACAAACTTTCACCTGAATGACATGAAGCAGTGCCTCACTGGCATGTCCCAGCTTCTTCGGTGGTGGACTTGGTGAAGGAAAGAGTGTGGGGAGTGGCCTGAGCAGCGCGATGGAATATTCCACTGGAATAGAACAAATCAACTTTGAGTTCAAAGTTAGTCTTCCTAAAAATGAGTCTTATTAGGTTTGTGTTGATCACAAAAAAAATCTTATTTTTTCAGCATGAAGAGTATTACCATTCTGCATCTATTCATTCAGCGCAACATAAACCATCCTATGTCCAAGGAAACAGCTACACAGTCAATTAGAGACACAGCAAAATGAGTCACCTACATCCAGCGTTATGCGTGGCTTCATCACTTCATTTTTTTTCCAAACACCATAAAATTACACATTGGTGCAGAAGTCTTCCCATCTCTTTTTTTAGTTCATCAATGAATTTTCTGTTGCCCTTATCCAGAATGTGCCGCAGCTCATTCATCGCCTATAATGCAAGTCAGTGTTAAAATCTGCAAAAATGCTTGCTTTTCATCATAAACCAAAACAAGTTAATCACTTACACGATAAAGATCCTTGACACATGAATATGCATCCAGGATCTTTGTTGGCCTTGTCCTGTTCTTTCAGAACATCACTATCAATGAAGGATCTTCTTGCTTGAAACTGCAGGTCAAGAATTTGGGAGACAGCATCTTGGTTGGGTTTTGTTTTTTCTTGTACAGCTCCTGCAGGGTCTGATAATGTCTGGCCTGTGCTGTCAGACCATCTTTGGCTGATGAAATGGAGGAGACAAATCAGTAAATCAGTCAAATGGATGCAGAATGAAGACACAGTTCCTGGCTTCATTCGGGGCAGTCTTGGTACGGTGGAATTCTCAGCCGAGAGGAAACCAGATCCAAAACATTATGAACAAGAGAGAAACAATAGACCCAATTAGGAAAAAAGAAAAAAAAAGTGTTATGCTCGATGTTTTCAGAGCAAAGTAGGTAACCAATCACATCTACACTAATAAGGGCCCAAATCCGTTTCCTCCTGAGAAAGTGTTCTGGTCCAGGAAAAAGGTCTCTCAAATCATCACGACGGAGGGTGTGGAGCAAGACTTCATCGATGTTGGCAGCTATAAAGACAGTCCAATCATTAACAAACCTTTTACACTTAACAACTCATACATTTTTTTAACTAATGAATTTAATTCAACTTGACAAGTCAAACCAAGTTTGTTTTGTGCCAATTTCTGTTATCAGAATTAATTGTAAATGCAATTCAGTTTAGACATTTTGTCTCAAATTTGTAAAATACTTCTTTTTGAAATCAGTGTCAGCATACAGTTATTTTAATTACTTAGCGGACCAATCAAAGTCATGGAAATTTTTTCATACCTACACATGACATACCATTTAAAATTGATACTGTGACATCATCCAGCTCATCCATTATTGGCCCCGGTTTGGATGTCCATTTCATTTCTCCTCAATCTGGCAGGGGAAAAAAAATCATCATATTAAGGTCACAATTAGGACAAGCTGGCCTTCCGACTCAAGATCCGTTTTTTTTTACAATGCCCATCTGCCATGGATCCCAAAGTTCCCATGCAATTAAAAGTTGTGACACCTTATCTGAATGATAACCCTAGACAGCTCAACGGATTGCTAGTCATACAGACAACAATCAAAATTGGAGTGAAACTTGTAACCACAATGCCTGCAACATGGTGGTACTTATGGTAATAATCAACAAATACCAGTGTTCTTCGTGACAAAATGACAACATCTGATAGGATTGTGCCACCTTGAACTGCAATCAACTTAAATATTGATAAAAACAAGCAAATTGTACCTAAACTACATCTTCAATCAATCCAATTTGAGCACCCTCTACCCCATAAACTGAAGAAACTGCAATACAAACTTGGTAGTACAGTATTTCGTCATGCCACATATAACTAGGAATGCTAATTGCTTGTTCACATGACAAGAATTGCAGTACATCAATCCAATACAAAATACACACTTGTGACACTTGTCATCAAGCTCATAAATCCATCGAGTCGAGATGAGCACGTGCAAGGAGTTGGACACCGTGAGTTCACGTAAACAGAGCATTGCGTTTGCGTAAATTATGCACGGCTATCGAGCTAGAAGCCGAGTCCGATTTGGTGCACACAACCACACTATAATGCCTCTCAATGTCCTAACCCATGCCACGCAACAAACGTGAAGAACCGATTTGAGTTTCTCACGGGACCAGCAGTGAAGTCACAACCGTCGCTCCAAATGAAATGTCGCAGCAGGAGCCTGAGGATTTTCTGAGTCAACATGCTGATCAACAGGTAACGTAATGTTGGCTTCCTTGACGACATTAGACAACTCCCTGTTTATATTTTATTCATATTTTAGTACAAAGCCTCCTTGTTTTATGATCTTTGACTTGTTCGGTTTTTGTTTTGACATTATGCTGTTAGTGTTTATTTCAAATTAACAAGAAGTACCGGTACAGATAGTAGGAAATTAATATAACACTTGCGTCAAACAAAGAATAACTAACTGTACATATCATGTCTACAGGAAGGAGCTGGTACATTAAGTGAGAATATTCAAGAATATTAAGAGAAGATATATTCAAGGTTGTCCTGAGGTCAACTGTACCAACCATTGCCAGAGCTTATGGCAATTTGATGTTATTGTACAGTAAAAATGGAATATTGGAGCTGTCGCAAAACCAAACAAAAAGCCAACTTTAAGGCTTATTATCTCCAAAATGATACAGTAATCAATCACATTTAGAAATCAAATGTTTCTAAATGTCAAGTCAGTAATGTCAAGTCAGTGCTTGATGTGTCATCAGCAGGCGTCGGCGTCAGTAATGGGGCATCGGCGGGTTTCGGGCGGAATCGCCAGGCGTTGGGAAGCGTCGGCGGGTGTCGGGGGCTTGTGGCCAGGTGGCGGACGTCACGGCAGGCAGTGGCCAGGTGGGCTCAGTCCCGCAAACGCTGCTTACAGCTTTAATTTTGTATTGCTTTGATAACATTGTTTAAGTTGAGTTTAAATTTACACTATTTTTTTTTTCTTAGCTGCTAATTGTTCAAAAATGCTGATGTTAAAAGTGTGTTTGCACAGTAAATGTTATGGCACTTTAATTCATATGGCAGTACATTTAAAATAACTGGCCGTCAAGTTCCAGGAACTGACAAACTGCACTGAGTTGAGTGAGATTCTCCAAAGGAACTCCAGTATAAATGTGGACTTTACATTCCAGTCCCCTGTGAAGAAAAACCCAAAAGTGAACGTTTTTGTGCCTCACCCTTTCTAACTGGGACATTTGCAAGGGAACGCAGACTGGTTATGCTGCTCCCTGATAAAAGAAAAATGTTTCTGCTGTTACCTCAGAAATTGCCTGTTATTATTGTGGCTCAGGATTTTGGAGGTAGATTTTTTTTTATTTTTCATAAGGAACAGGATAACAGTAATGCCCTGGCATTGGCAATAAGCTTTAATTTTGTATTTGCATTTTTTTTAACTTTAGATTTACATTAAAAATGTTTCTGTGTAAAGTGCTGATGTTAAGTGTTTGCACGATAAATGTTATGGTGCTTTTGTTTATATGGCAGAACATTTAAATTAAAGTGTATGAAAGACTTCTTTTAAATTCATTATTGGCTTTTGCGTATACATTAATTGATTAATCGTGATTGATCAGGTAAATCATGCGATTAATTGCGATTAAAATTTTTAATCGTTGCCCAGGCCCAGTAAAAACATTTTTCTGGTGCCAGCATTTCGTGAGGCAGAAGTTGATTCATACTTCAGTGCCTTGGAGCGAATAGCTTCGCCACTCAACTGGCCAAGAGACATGTGGCCTGTCCTTCTCCAATGCAAGCGGGTGGGAAAAGCACAGGAGTTGGTGTCTGCTCTTTTCTTAGAAGACAGCCTGCAATATGATGTTGGAAAGGAAGCAATTTTTCCTGCTTATGAGCTTGTTCCTGAGCCCTACCGGCAAAAATTTAGGAACCATAGAAAATCCAGTGGTGAAACCTTTGTCGAGTTTGCATGGGAGAAAAGCAACCTCTTTGATAAATGGTGTGCAGCTAATGATGTCAAAAATGACTTTGAGTCACTCCGTGAGCTCGTTCTTTTAGAAGATTTTAAAGACTCTTTGCCAGAGAAGGTGGTAATGTTCTTGAATGAACAGAAAGTGTCGTCATTGTCCAAGGCTGCTGTCCTCGCAGATGAGTTTGTGTTGACCCACAAAAATGTCATCTCATCTTCCCCCCCGATCGGACACGCCTTCTGCTTCTCGTCCCACAAGAGCCGAGTCTAGCCACCTCCCTCTTGAAAAGGCTAGAGGGAAGGGACTTCTGGTTTGGCCATAAAGCGGTAGACTGCGTGACACCAGGGCTCTCGACCGTCCAGGGTAAAAACTCCCCGAAAACTTGAATAACTATTGTCAGATATCATATTAACTACAAAGTGATCAGGGGAACGTTGGAATGGGAAGGAAAACTCGATTCAACCAAAACAGAAACACGGTAACAGACAATATGGCGGAACTACCAGCTTGCTCTGAAACAGAGGGAGATGGCGAAACGAACTCCTCGTGACTAACGACGCGAAAAAGGGGTCGGACATAGAAATTATTAGCAAGGAGATACGGGATTTAAAAATGGAATCAAAAGAAGTCCTTTGCACGTTTGGAGAAACACTGAGGAACGACGTGGAAAAAGACTTGGACGACTTCAAAGACAAAATAAATCAACAACTTGCGAAAGTCATCACCGAACAGGAGCTCCAAACCAGCAAGATCAACGAGGCTGAGTCGCGGATTGAAAAGCTAGAACGTTGGGCACAGGAAGCTAATGACACTCTGGTCATATCACTGAGAGAACAAAAAGCTCTTCAGGACAAGTTAACTGACCTGGAGTCCAGGCCGAGGAGAAACAACCTACGTATCTATGGAGTCACTGAAGGAGAGGAGGGAGAATCTGTGGCCAAGTTTGTGGAAGACCTGCTGAAAAGCGAACTGCACCTGCCAGCAGATTTTAATTTCCAAATTCAGAGAGCACACCGCTCATTTGCACAGAAACCAGCGGACGGTGCCCAACCGAGACCCATCATTGTTAACTTTCTGGAATTTACTACCAAAGAGAGGGTCCTGAGAGAGCTATGGACAAAGAAAATAGAACTGGGGAATAAAGTACCCTCATTCCATCATGATTACGCGACAGAGATGGTCCAAAAGAGAAAGGAGTACAACACTGCTAAAAGAATCCTGAAGGAGAAGGGCATCTGGTTCCACACGCCATTCACCAAGATGAGGACCCACTGGGATACGGAAACTCGAACCTACAACAGCGCAGAGGAGGTAAAGGAGGAATTGGCGAGACGCGGCCTGGCGTAGAAGACGGCGGTGGCGACGGGTGCGGAGGGGCCTGCGGCACTCGGTGCCCCACACTACGACGGAGTGGCAGTGCAAGGAGGGATCCTGGAGGGGCTACGCATCAGCACGACGCATCAATACGCATAGATCATCATCTATCAAAAAAAGACTAGATGTGGCGAGGGGGAGGGTCTGGCGGAGGTGGAGACAATTCAGATGGTGGGTATAAAGGAAAATTGGGGGGCGTGGGGGGGGTTGCCTGACAATGCCACCTGGGGAGTTGCACCCCAGGAAATAAACTATAATAAAATTCCTCGGGCTACACGGGTTCGTTACGCTTTGAAATTTAAGAGGACGAGACAGACTTCCAATGAAACAGCTTTATTTGACAACAATTTAAAATAGACCAGGTTTAGCTGCCTGAGTGTCAAGGAAATAAGTACCATACCAAAAAGACTTCGGCTTTAACAGCCAAGCGGTGAATGCACAACGATCACGCACACACAGCACCACCTCCCGATGAACGGGCACCCGGCAGGGTTCCTCCTCCAGCTGCGCTTATGGCCCAGCCCGCTCTGGGATTGCTAGCTGAAATGCTAAGAAGAACTGCAAAGTTCTCAGCGTGGACACGCCAGAGGACAGAGTGCTGACTCCAGCCTGCGCTTGTTTTTAAAAGAGCTGCTTTCACTCTGCACTCTGGCGCAGGTGTAATCAGTGCGTTTACATGCAGAGCTTAATCGAACTAAGCAATAATTCGGTTTTCTCGTCCAATCGGAGTTCTCATCTTGTCCCCCTATACATGCAGCTGAGAAATTTGAATTACTGACGGGAACGTGTCCTTCTCCCAACAGTAGGGGGTGGAGTGAGCCTTTTCAGTTGGTCAGCTGCTTTCGGTTGACATATTACATCATTATGATATAGAATGATAGTTCATAATGTACGTGTTACTTACTTTGCAGATAAGCTGTACCCTATTTCTTGTGCTCATGGTTATCTTAAAAGATAAGATAATGGTTATCTTAAAAGATAACCATGAGACAAGACAATTCTGATGGTGGGTATAAAGGAAAATGGGGGCGGGAGGGTTGCCTGACAATGCCACCTGGGGAGTTGCACCCTAGGAAATAAACTATAATAAAATTCCTCGGGCTACACAGGTTCGTTACGCTTTGAAATTTAAGGGGACGAGATGGACTTCCAATCAGTCAGCTTTTTTAACAGGTAGGCAGACTCAAGAAGACATTAGACGGGTCCTATACATAATAGATCAGATCCAAAAGCAGGGCCTGCGAGCTGTTACTGGTGAGCCTTGGCTGTGTGAATTGGAGATTTCTGTATCAAGTTCTTGGGAAACTGGGGTTCCAAGAAAAGTTAATACAGTGTATTCAAGGTCTCTACCAAGAACCTACGGCAAGGATAAAGATTAATGGTACTCGTCAAGGATGTTGCCTATGCGCTACATTGTTTGCTATGTTCATTGAGCCGCTGGCACAAATGATCAGACAAAGTAACAATCTAAAAGGAATACATATAGGAGAGCAGGGACATCTAACAGGGCTTTTTGCTGATGATATTATTTTGGTTCTCCAAGACTCGGACAGAACCTTACCTCATTTCATGTTGATAATAGAAACCTATGGTAAATACACAGGCAACAAGTTAAACATAGCAAACACTCAAATTCTCACGCTGAATTATCATCCAGGCCGAGAAATTAGAGGAAAATAAAAAATCAAATGGAATTCCAAGGTTATCAAATATTTGGGTGTGCTATTGGCAAAAGATCTTTTGAAAAGGTTTGAAATCAATTAGAATGCTATTATCAATAATCTATAAGAGATCTAAGAAGAGTTTATGATTTTTTTTTTTTACCCTGTGCATCTTTTGTTTTGTTAGTAGTACTTGTCACTGCTCCAACACGAATAAACATGCTGCATCCCACTAGATGGCGCATTTGCCTTATTTACAAGCACCACTGTCATCGGAGCTGATTGTTGCCACTCTCAGCAGCGTGCGTCTACTAAGGTCTACTAAGATTCCACAATCTATTACACCTCGTGAGCAAAACAGGCTACAGGTAAAATTAAACATCTTCAGTTGAGCAACTCAAGCAAGTTAAACTGATTTAAAAACAAACAAACACTATAATACTAGGAAAAGAATCCTCTATATGTCAATAAATACAACAGATTGAATATTCATAAAAAAAAAATGCTTACTTTAAATAAGAAAATCCAACAAACCAACAAGTGCAACACTAAAACGCAAACCAACAATCAAAATAATGCTTAATTGCCTTAGTTTCGTCCCACACTTATCAGCTTAGCTACTAAGAATAACACACATTATTCACCTGGACAGAAGGAGGTTCTGAGGAATGTGTTGGTCCTGGAGCTTCCTGGTCAGGATGTTCGGGAGATCCCTCTGGCTCAATGTCTGGAGCGCCAACATATTTTAGAATTGCTCCTGCAGAGACAAAGCTCATTAGATCATCAAGCAAAAATAGATCAGAAGCGCATTTTAATATTTTATTATTACAGTGATGTTGCAGTAATATAGGAAAATTAAAAATTCATTTGTTTTTAAATTAAACGTTATGGTTGCAGTGTCCCTTTAAAGCTTTTACCCAATTACAAAACTGTCATTTTTAAGAGTTTTTGGCATTACTTTACACACTGTACTAGTTAAAGTAATAAAACTAAGATAAATGACCCACTGCCACAACAGTCTAAAATAGTCAACACCATGCCAAATGAAGTATTTCCATAAAATATTTCTTTGAATTCTAAAACAGTAGCACATTTCTAATTAAGGGCCTACAAAATACAAACTAAGCTTAGTAAATTCATCCTAAGTTAAGGCTAAAATAACATTAAGAGTCAAATATGTGAGAGACAACTTCCACTGAACAATAACAGGGGACTGACTACAACAACTACAACATGCCCTCCCTCCCGCCCTCCCTGTTAGAATGTGAATAAACGGGTGTGGAGTCAATCAGTCATTCCCATGGCAGGATAGGCCAACTTGGCAGGACATGGTCAACTTTCATAAAACAAACAAAAACGCTGATTCATGACGAACAAATATTAGCCAGCCAGCTAACATTTATCCGACGCTAGCTAGCTAGCTGGCTAGCAGGACAAATAAACAAACTTGGGGGGGGGGGGACAACAGCGTTTCACCTCCACCTCTCCAGCCCACATCACAAACAAATAACTTACCTTTCCCTTTTGCAAGTTTTTCTTGATCAGTTTTCTTTTCCTTCCGTTTGTCCGCACCGCTGGGATAACTCCTTTTTGATGCCATAATGGTGTCTGTTTGTTTTTAATCCTCTCGCTAACGGGAACGAATGGTAGCTGTCAATCATTCACGTCATACCTGTGCGTCGCTGGCCCGCTACGTCACAACCTGCGTGACAGTGCGGCAAGCCCCCAGAGTCCAAGATGGCGTCCCATTGCTTTCAATGAAGTTGCTCACCCAGCGCATGGCTCCCAAAAACTTTTTGACTTTCGCATTGATGAGATAATAGAGCATGCGCAGTTGTGTCAGTGTGGAGACTCACTGACAGACGTGCGCGCTCACGAACCGTACAAAATTCAAAATGGAAATGAATGTATTTTTTACGGAACAACTGACGATTGTTGTTTGGAAATTTTAGAAATAATAATGATGATGATGATGATGATGATGATGATGATGATGATGATGATGATGATATTATTATTATTATTATTATTATTATTATTATTATTATTATTATATTAATAAAATAGTATTATTCTAATAATATACTATTATTTGTGTATTAAACAAGTGAGCAATGTGCCACTGAATAATAAATGATAATTCTTTGAAGCAACTCTCTATGGACCATAACAGCACTGCCACACATATTTTTTTAATTAATAACCTCTTTGGAAAGCAGACAAAGGAATGAAATGATTGGTCTATTTATTTCATCAGAACTAAAAAACAAATAAAAAAACAAAAACTCAACGATCTTGAAAGTTCCTCCCTGAAAGTTCCTCCCTTTCTCTTGCACCTGTCGATGTGTGTAGCTAACACAAATCTGCAAATATTTTGTCGTTCTCATGGAATTAAACAGCACACCATGTTAATTTATCAGCGACTGCTCTCTCTTTTCATGCAATTCATCACGCTTAACATGTAATGCTGAATCATGAAAGCTATGGAGCAAAAAATAATAATTACATAAACCACAAGTGAAATAAAATGTGTCATTCATTCAATAAAGATTTCATTCATTCATCTTCTATACCCGCTTATTCCTATTCAGGGTCACGGGGGTCTGCTGGAGCCTATCCCAGCTGTCTTAGGCCGAAGGCAGGGTGACACCCTGGACAAGTCGCCAGTTCATCGCAGGGCCACATAGAGACAAACAACCATTCACACTCACATGCACACCTACGGACAATTTAGAACGTTCAATTGACCTCACATGCATGTTTTTGGAGTGTGGGAGGAAGCCGGAGAGCACCCACGCAGACACAGGGAGAACATGCAAACTCCACACAGAAAGGTCCCAGGTCCAGGCCCCGGAATCGAACCCACGACCTTCTTGCTGTGAGGCGGCAGCGCTAACCACTGCACCACCGACTATTTTATTACTCAGTTGAAAATGCCATTTTATTTTATTTAACAAAGCATATCATTATTTCATCATGCATTTAATTGTTTTGTGGTCCTGTGTTTTAGTGCTTCATAATTGTATTCTGTTGTCAAATTTGCCCATCAAAGTCAGATTAGTAATCCTGTACATCAGTTTAAGGAAAACCAATTCTAGGTAATGGATTGCAGATCTTGTAGCACCTGTTACAATGGAAAGAAATGTATACATAATAAGTACGTCTGTGTGCCCGATATTTTAGCTAACACTAAACTTTCTGCACAACTGTCTGCATTGTGCTTTTTCTTCGGCCACAGAGAACAGAAAGGTCTGTGGTTCTTTGTTCACCCATGGTACAGTTTCATAAGCTTTTCAGTTTTTAATACGTGTTAATGTAAAAATCCACACGCGAGGCATTTAAAAATGGCGGTTTTGGTCTTTCGTGAAAGACTGCCTTTGGCCAATCAGTGTCCTGAACGTTGCTACGTCACCCTTATGGTCTCAGCTCTGCTCGCTTCGAACCCCAACGAGGCAGGTACCAAAATCCTAACCCCTGGCAACGTGATAATTGTTTTTTTCAATTTAAGTTTTCGTTATTTTGTTCGTTTTCGTTAACTATTATAACCGTGGTCAGGACCTCTAGTGAGAAGATCCACTGGAGGACATTTAGAGCAAACAGTCAGACAACAGCAGCTTCACCACATCAGCTGAAAAATGGAGTTTGGATGCTTTCAGCTTCAAGTCGTGGACAGAAAATGACGTTTTCTTCTCCAACCTTCTCTCAGCTCCAGAGGTTGGTGGTCTGCAGGAGCTTCTACAGCAGCAGAAGATCAGTCTGGAGAGGAGATGTGAACGTGTGACTGAAGGTGAAGAAGCAGGAAGTCAAAGTCTCCTCAACAGCATCTACACTGAGCTCTACATCACTGAGGGACTGAGTGAGGAGGTCAACAGAGAGCATGAGGTCAAACAGCTGGAGACCAAGAAGACCAAGGAGATCCTCCACGACCGTCCAATCAGGTACAGCCAGATCTTTGAAGCCTCACCTGAGCAGCAGGGACTCAGGGAGTCAGAGTGGTGCTGACCAGGTCTCTGGGCTGGACTGGGAAGCCTTGGGGTCCCACTGGAGGAGCTGGAGGAGGTGACTGGGTCCAGGGAAGTCTGGGGGTCTCTGCTGAGGCTGCTGCCCCCGAGACCTGACTCCGGATACGGCAGTAGAAGATGGATGGATGGATGGATGGATGGATGGATGGATGCCAGGTGATAGAACATTTCATAAAAACAGACTCTGCATTATAACTTCTATTACACTCTAAAAAACTCACTCCAATATAACTGCACTCGTCCTTCTCTCACATTACATTGGATCACAATGACCAAACAACACAACAAAGACAATGATCCAACTATACTGCCACGTCCAGACTCAGTGTAGGTCTGTAGGCCTCTTGGACCTTCATGTGAACCACTGCGTGTTGACTGGAGGTGAAACATGACTGACTGCTGTCCTCCTACCTGGACAATGCAATCTCACTTTCATTCTGCTGCAGATGGCCATTTTCATTTTACACTGTCCAAATTTACAGCTCAGGGCGCTGGGACGAATTCCAAATTGTGTGCAGATACAGGCCTACACTTCAAATAATTATGAGAAAAATCCAACGTAAAGAGAGCACTTCCATTAGGAAATAGTCAACATGAAATTTCGTCTTCTACTGACACCTGCTGGTCAAATTGAATAGTTGCAAATATTGTGAAGAAGTTGTCATCTAATTCTAATCCTAAACAATATGGCCATTCCAAGTCAAGTATTAAGACAATTAATCAGGTTTGTACTGCTTGATTGAACACATTCATCCCGTTCCAGTGCACTAAAACCCACTTCCCTTCAGGACCGTGTCAGCGAAGCCAAAACTTCCTTGAGTGACGCTGTTTCCCAGCATGCAATGCGAGCTAGCGATTCACAATACTATTCCATCACAAACATGGATGTAAAAAATAAAAAGGGACGAAAAATGAAACTTCAGGAACAGCAACCATTGCAATACAAGCAGAACTGGGCCGAAGTTTTATATTGTGTACACCATAATACAGCCTTCTGGTGGACAAGCCATACTATTTAATCAGTGTCTTCCTATGGCACTTCCGTGGGTAGAAACTCGTCGTAGAGGTCACGTGCTGTGTGCTCGTCACCCCACCAACCACCTCGGGGAAGGTCTAACAGGAGAAGCTTGCTGGCGGAAATGATGCACTACAAGTGGATGTGACGCTCATGAGTGCGATGGATGAGGTAGAGCAATGCTCCAGAACCCGATTCAGACTACTCTCCCTCCACTTTTTTTGTTTTGTATGAGCGTTTTAAAAAAACAACATAATGATAATCGAATAAGCTTTAGTTTATTAATCAGAATTAAAACAAGTAGGTTTTGCCCTTACAAGGTTGTAGATTTGTTATAGATGAGTTCCTTTGTTGTAGCTTGAAAAACTATATATGGGATGTACCATGACCTGAGGGATTTCCTCATCCCATCCCAGCTTGGTTCTGATGCTGAATGTGAATGTATCTTGCTGTACATCCCACTGAGCTCCAAGGGCCCTTTCCATAGGGAGCTGGTCTCTGTCAAGGTTAATTGTTTTTACCTCTTTAGCTCTCTGCTCTTCAGGAATGGCGGCCAGCACCGAGCGATGATTGCTCACCCACTTATTGAGCTTAAATCCACCTCTACCGCACAGGTCTGTTAGCTGCTGGTACAGATGTATTGCTTGTTCTACCGTGCTGACGGCCTTTAGAATATCATCCACGTAGAAATTTTGACGAACAGTGTTTATAACCTCGGCTGGGAAGTCATGCTGATTGTCGTCGAATGAAGCACAGCTTGGGGATGACACTGCCCCAAAGATGTGGACCAGCATCCTGTGCTCTTGTAGGTCCTTTGTAATGTCCCCATCTGGCCACCAGAGGAAGCGTAAGAAGTTTACATCCTGGTTGGAAACTCTTACTTGATGAAACGTTCCCTCAATGTCAGTCATGAATGCTACAGGGCCTTGGCGAAAACGAAGCAGCAAACCTAGCAGTGTACTTGTCAAATTGGGACCCTGCAGGAGCTCTTTATTTAATGATGTTCACTCACTTTCAATCTCACAGCCACTAAAAAACCTGATTGTGATTGAGAGGTCGGAGGAGGGATGACCGTCAGGCTGGCTCGACTGCTCTTCCTTCTCAGCCGTGGTGCGTCCAATCAGCAGCCGACATCCAGGACCGCACCTGCAAGGCGTCATCCACTCTCACACACACACACACACACACACACACACACACACACACACACACACACACACACACACACACACACAGACACAAACACAAACATAGAGGCATCTAGACCCACCTGTGGGTCATATCACCCCCTCCCTTCAGAACTAAACCCTATTAACATACCTACAAACAAAACTAAACAAGAAAAACCTCACTTCCCCCGAAATAAGAATTCCGCAGCTAGCCCACATCATAATGCACCTGCCAACACATTATCAACCCCTCTTCCTGTGGCAAATCTGGAGATTGAAGTCTTGCGGGGGCAGAGACCACCGCATCTACGAGGGCATTATAGTCTGTAAAAACCTGACCCCAAATTAACATCAAGATGGGCACTGTCAGAAGAAGAGCCAAAGCTTCTTTCTTAACTTCCCAATAATGACTCTGTGTGCGTGCTGCTTAGTTGTGGCATGTCCCTCTACTTCTATGTCATGGTGCAAAACTGACGTACGGCGGGGGTGGTCAGAAAACAATAGTGGGTGGCTCTCAATTAATTTAACAATATCATGACGGGCTGATGCAGGCAAATGGGACAAAAACGATCTTAAGTTATTCATAATTTCAGAGTTTCCCAGGCGCGCCGAAGGCACACCGATTTTTTTTTTTTTTTTTCAATGAGCCGTCCCTCCGCCAATGGGCACGGAGGGGGCGGAGGCTCAGGCGACACATTTTTCCGAGCGAGTAACGCCGGGTTCACACTGGACGCGGAAGCGCCACGAAACGCCGCGAAGCGCCGCCGAGCGCTTCCATTTGGCGCCCACGTTAATCAATGTAGTAGTTCACACCAGACGCGAACAGGCGCGCGGCTCCCCTCGCGGATCGCGCCATGCATTTAACGTCAGTTCACTGGACGTGGAAGCGAAGCGCCGCCGAGCGCTTCCATTCGGCGCCCACGTTAATCAATGTGGTGGTTCACAGTAGACGCGAACAGGCGCGCGGCTCGAGGCATGCATTTGTTGTTTCGGCGTCTGCTCTATTTCGTGCGCGAGCCGCGAGCGATCCTCGTCTACAGTACAGGAAGTCGCTCAATAAAAACGAGAAAATCCGGTGAATTTTCAAAATAAACTAATTTCAAAATAAAAACCGAATGACAAATTCGATCATATATCATATTTGTATGTTATATTTGTCAGTACATTATATCAGTGTGCGAGAGAGATTAAACACACACACACACACACACACACACACACACACACACACACACACACACACACACACAGAGGAAGACTTGATCAAAATACGTATGTTTGATCCTAGAGATGCCGGTCAATGATCATTATGAAAGAGGTCTTGTCTTGAGATGGACACCTGATTGCGTGTTTCTATTTATTTACACACACACACACACACACACACACACACACACACACACACACACACACACACACACACACACAAAAGTAAGCTACGGAGCAGGCTGGCTACGGGGCGAGGGGGGGCGATGATGAAAATGATTTTTTTTATCAATTTTTTTTTAAAGAAAAAAAAAAGAAGCTCAAGTGGGAGTGAAAAAAAGACTGCAGCTGAGCAGAAGCGCTTGTCGACCGTCGCGGAGCTGTTCGCGTCTGGTGTGAACCAGTTGGAGCCTCGCTCACTAAATTCGTCGGCGCTCCGCTTCGTGGCGCTTCCGCTTCCATTGAAATGAATGGCACGAGCCGCGCGTCTAACAAAACAGACGGCGCGAAACAACCTGGCAAACGCGAATAAGAATGTTGACATTCGGAAAGAGGATGAGACCAGGGCGATGCTTTCTCTTCTAAAAGAGATGGACATATTAAAATAACGCGCAACGGAGACCTTTTTAAAAAGGGTAGCGCAGCAAATGCAGGGCTCCGGCTTTGCGCAGCCCTGAACAAATACGTATTCCTTCGTATTTATATTTCTACCTTTTCGTTCACATTTTTTATAAGTTAGAAGAATTTTAACTTTGTAAATAAAAGCACAGCAAAAACATGTTTTCCTGATTTGTTTTTATTTTGGTAATTTCGCTGTTATTCTGCTGGAAACGGCGTGCAGCGGCACCAGCTTCCTCCACGGTTGGCACTTTAATGAGCGTGTGTATAACTGAAGACACCGTTCCTTTGCATAACTTGTACACAAACTCTCCCACCAGTCTGCGCAGAACCCGAATCCAACAAGAACGAGAGTTTGGGGTCCGTAGCGACGGCACAAAGCGTAGCATCGAAGTGTTGTTGTAGCCCTCCAACAGCAGACAACGTTCTTGTCTGCCTTTTAAAATAACCATGAGCACAAGAAATAGGGTACAGCTTATCTGCAAAGCAAGTAAGACGTACATTATGAACTATCGTTCCATATCATAATAGATTTAATATGTCAACTGAAAGCAGCTGACTATATATATATATATATATATATATATATATATATATATATATATATATATATATATATATATATATATATATATATATATATATTAACCTCTTTCATTGAACTCCAAAACATACATGGTCAAAATCCATATTATTAGTATGTTGTTGTTTTTTTTAAATGCTCATACAAAACAAAAAAAAAGTGTGACATCCACATGTAGTGCATTATTTTTGCCAGCAAGCTACTCATGTTACTACTGACGACATTGACCCATATTTTCCATATACTCACCTGAATCACATGCCCTTCAGACCCCCTTACAAGGGCCCCAAGGAGTGACGCACAACCAGCACGTGACCTCTACGATGAGCTTCCGCCCACGGAAGTGACATAGGAGGACACGGTTTAAATAGTATGGCTTGTCCACCAGAAGGCTGTATTATGGTGTACATAATATAAAACTTCGGCCCAGTTCTGCTTGTATTGCAATGGTTGGTGTTCCTGAAGTTTCAGCGTCACTCAAGGAAGTTTTGGCTTCGCTGACACGGTCCTGAAGGGAAGTGGGTTTTAGTGCACTGGAACGGGATGAATGTGTTCAATCAAGCAGTACAAACCTGATTAATTGTCTTAATACTTGACTTCGAATGGCCATATTGTTTCGGATTAGAATTAGATGACAACTTCTTCACAATATTTGCAACTATTCAATTTTACCAGCAGGTGTCAGTAGAGGACGAAATTTCATGTTGACTATTTCCTAATGGAAGTGCTCTCTTTACGTTGGATTTTTCTCATAATTATTTGAAATGTAGGCCTGTAGTTGATGAGGAATCACGGTGTGCTAACGCTACTCAAACAGCTTCGATGAAAAAAGGGAGTGTGATTTAGGTTTGTGGTACATTATGACAATCTTGGACTTGCAAGACTGAGGCGATGGTTCAATTCCCATCAATGTGTATTATATATGTGTTATTTAGCTCATCTATTCTACATTTTAAATAGATCACATTTGACATCTGACCCACTGAACACTTACTATTGAACATATTTTTAAACTATGGGCTATTTAGTCTTGTTTTAGGATATAATATAATTCATTGCACAAACTGTCAGGCTAAGTATAAGAGCTATAGTCTACTACAATCAGTCGTGCCAAAAAAGAGACATTGTCTTTATTTTTCATTTTTATTTTATTGTGTCAGCATTGAACCATACAAGCATGTAGTGTTGTCCAACAAGAATGCATGGCGAATCAAATCCCAAACAACCTATGAAACTATGAACACATTTCCATTGCCCTTCATTTTATTGAGCACTAGATGACCTCCTCGAGCACTGTGTCATTGAAGCCTCGAGTAATGAACCATTTTTTGAAACAAGTGTTGAAGCTTCAACAAAGCCTCGATCGGCCATCACTACCTACGGCTGCGTGCTCTAACACAATTTCAGAAGTGACTAACTGCAGAGTTGGGAGCGGAGGAGGGATGACCGTCAGGCTGGCTCGACTGCTCCTCCTTCTCAGCCGTGGCGCGTCCAATCAGCAGCCGACATCCAGGACCGCACCTGCAAGGCGTCATCCACTGTCAGACACACACACACACACACACACAGACACAAAGATAGAGGCACCTAGACCCACCCGTGGGTCATAACACTCCGTGTGGATCTTTTCACTCTGGCATTGAAAGGGGGTGCTAGCGCTAGCCGTTTGCTAAGCTATGTACAGACAGCACCACCGCTTGCCAAACCACATAGTCACACCGTTTATATACAACAACTCGTCATCAATATCTCTAAAGTAGAAGTCAAGAACTTTTTTCAATAACGATAACTAACTCAAACTTTTTTGTGTGTTTATAAAAACAAACTAAAACAAACTTAAATTGAAGTCATATTTCACTTTGTTTACGTCTGTCAAATGAATATTTGCACAGGAAAATCTTTTAGTTTTACGCAGCAGCACCTAAATGCACGTCGCGTTCTGTGACGTCACCCCTCTTTCACAGCAGTATGTTGACGAGCGACTCGCGGCGGGAAAGTCCGATATGCCACTTTTTCCCAATACGACGAAGAGAGTGACAAAAGCCAATGTCTTGTGGTGGAAAGACACAAAATATGTGGCTTGCTTCTAAAAAGGGAAAAACCCCGACAAACCTCCATTTAAGAAGCAGCAGTGGTGAACATGTTTATTGAGACTGGGAAGTAGACACGACAGTATGACTCAAATATCCTGTGGCGATGAGAGTGGTTATGGCTATCTGATAAAGCAAGATTTAATATTGGGAATTTAACAAAATGAAAAGGAACCGACAACGCCACCCTGGGAATTTCACCCAGGGAGTTCTACTAAACACAAAAGTAATAATTAGGCACACAGGTAAGTTCTACGAGGAAGGAGTAGGAGACGTGGTTCAGAATGTTTAAAATATCAAACCAACTTTTATTCAACATTTAAAAATAAAAGGAACAAACAGACCACCACTTAAAACGGAGCTACTGAGCTCCTTATTCTTTGTAGAAACTGAGGCTTACCGATGAGGGGGCCAAACGGGGGAGGAACCAAAGAAAACAAGGAACACCCCACTCACACGTGACACACCTGCAAAGAAAGTGAAGTGCAAAAAAAAAGAAGAAAACAACCACAATCCCGGGTCACAGCACTCAAAGGGGCCCACCACCCGGGACACCGCCACCACCAGCAGCTCTCAGCGACTACAAAAGAAAAGATAAACAGTTGGTTACTAAAAGTTCCCTAAAATCTGTCACATGTACTGAAATACACACACACACACACACGCACGCCAACAGAAACAAGACGACTCACGGGATGTGATGATGGTGTTCAGAGCTGAGGCCACCTAGATATAGCGGAGCAGGTTGGATGGGGACGGAAGCCCAAGGGAGTCACCCCAATCACACGTGCACATCCCAGTGGGCAGTCAAAATTGGGTGGCGACAACACAGCAAACTAAAACCAAAAAAAGAGGGATACCACCACCCGTCAACTGTACCAACCATTGTCAGAACTTATGGAGCAATTGTATTTTATTATACAGTAAAAATGGGATACAAGGTCGTTTTTGCCTGTTTGAAAAGCTAAAAAACAACAACTTTGAGGATTAATATCTCCAAAATGCTACAGTAAAAATGTTTGAAAATAACTGAGGATGTAGTCATGGTGTTCCTCAGGTCAACTGTACAAATCA
Organism: Nelusetta ayraudi; assembly: GCF_046127955.1. Lineage (NCBI taxonomy): Eukaryota > Metazoa > Chordata > Actinopteri > Tetraodontiformes > Monacanthidae > Nelusetta > Nelusetta ayraudi. The sequence continues at coordinate 4,084 of NW_027466153.1, read as the reverse complement.
TTGTCAGAACCTATGGATCAATTTGATGTTATTGAACAGTAAAAATTGAAACAAAACAAAAAAAAATTCAGAGAGAGAGAGAGAGAGAGAGAGAGAGAGAGAGAGAGATACTTAATTTTAAAACCAGAAGTTAACGCGCTTGCCATTGAACTAGCGCTGACTTTCTCAGTGGACTCTCGCAGTAAGTACGGCAACACGGGCGCAATGAAAATGTAGAAGCGGCTGGCTTGACTGCGCGAGGACGAACGGCGGTTCACTTGACCGCAGTAACAACAACTACAACAACATGCCCTCCCTCCCTGTTAGAATGTGAATAAACGGGTGTGGAGTCAATCAGTCATTCCCATGGTCAACTTTCATAAAACAAACAAAAACGCTGATGATTCATGACGAACAAATATTAGCCAGCCAGCTAACATTTATCCAACGCTAGCTAGCTAGCTGGCTAGCAGGACAAATAAACAAACTTGGGGGGGGGGGAGACAACAGCGTTTCACCTCCACCTCTCCAGCCCACATCACAAACAAATAACTTACATTTCCCCTTTGCAAGTTTTTCTTGATCGGTTTTCTTTTCCTTCCGTTTTTCCGCACCGCTGGGATAACTCCTTTTTGATGCCATTATGGTGTCTGTTTGTTTTTAATCCCCTTGCTAACGGGAACGAATGGTAGCTGTCAATCATTCACATCATACCTGTCGGCGTCGCTGGCCCGCTACGTCACAACCTGCGTGACAGTGCGGCAAGCCCCCAGAGTCCAAGATGGCGTCCCATTCCTTTCAATGAAGTTGCTCACCCAGCGCATGGCTCCCAAAAACTTTTTGACTTCCGCATTGATGGGATAATAGAGCATGCGCAGTTGTGTCAGTGTGGAGACCGTCACTGACAGACGTGCGCGCTCACGAACCGTACAAAATTCAACGTGGAAATGAATGTATTTTATACGGAACAACTGACGATTGTTGTTTGGAAATTTTATAAATAATAATGATTTATTATTATTATTATTATTATTATTATTATTATTATTAATAATAATAATAATAATAATAATAATCACCCTTTTTATTTTATTATTATTATTATTATTATTATTATTATTATTATTATTATTAATAATAATAATAATAATAATAATAATAATAATAATAATATAGTATTATTATAATAATATACTATTATCTGTGTATTAAACAAGTGAGCAATGAACTGAATAATAAATAATAATTCTTTGAAGCAACTCTCTATGGACCATAACAGCACTGCCACACATATTTTTTAATGAATAACCTCTTTGGAAAGCAGACAAAGTAATGAAATGATTGGTCTATTTATTTCATCAGAACTAAAAACTAAAAAATAAAAACTGAACGATCTTGAAAGTTCCTCCCTTTCTCTTGCACCTGTCGACCGGTCAACTTTTGGCTTCACTACAGTGTTCGAGAAAATGCCGACCTGTGCTGCAATTAACTGTGTCACCCGATCAACAGGCAAAGGGTGCAAAGGACCCACGTTACTTCGGTAAGAATGATTAATGAAATGACTGTAAGGCACTTTTATGCCACTGACGTTTTTACATCAGTACGTTTGTGTGTAACACAAATTTGCAAATATTTTGTCGTCCTCATGGAATTAAACAGCACACCATGTTAATTTATCAGCGAGTGCTCTCTCTTTTCATGCAATTCATCACGCTTAACATGTAATGCTGAATCATGAAAGCTATGGAGCAAAAAATAATAATTACATAAACCACGAGTGAAATAAAATGTGTCATTCATTCAATAAAGATTTCATTCATTCATCTTCTATACCCGCTTATTCCTATTCAGGGTCACGGGGGTCTGCTGGAGCCTATCCCAGCTGTCTTAGGGCGAAGGCAGGGTGACACGCTGGACAAGTCGCCAGTTCATCGCAGGGCCACATAGAGACAAACAACCATTCACACTCACATGCACACCTACGGACAATTTAGAACGTTCAATTGACCTCACGTGCATGTTTTTGGAGTGTGGGAGGAAGCCGGAGAACCCGGAGAGAACCCACGCAGACATAGGGAGAACATGCAAACTCCACACAGAAAGGTCCCAGGTCCGGGCAGTTGAAAATGCCATTTTATTTCATTTAACAAAGCATATCATTATTTCATCATGCCTTTAATTGTTTTGTGGTCCTGTGTTTTAGTGCTTCATAATCATATTCTGTTGTCAAATTTGCCCATCAAAGTCAGATTAGTAATCCTGTACATCAGTTTAAGGAAAACCAATTCTAGGTAATGGATTGCTGATGTATTTTAGCTAGTACTAAACTTTCTGCACAACTGTCTGCATTGTGTTCAAGCTTAAATGAGTTAAATATGTTAAATTACACAAAAAAATATTGTACATTTGTTTTTGGAATGTTTTGCTTTTTACAGCTTTCCTTTTGGGGACAGAAAAAGGTTGCACAAATGGGTGGAAAATGTGAGAAGAAAAAACTGGACACCCAATGACAACTCCAGGCTGTGTGCTCTTCACTTTGAGGAGAAATCTTTCATTTTGCGTGGTGAGAGAAAGTGCCTAACTTCAACAGCTGTCCCAACCATTTTTATTCATTCATTCATTCATTCATTCATCTTCTATACCCGCTTATTCCTATTCAGGCTCACGGGGGTCTGCTGGAGCCTCTCCCAGGTGAGAAAAAGTGCCTAACTTCAACAGCTGTCCCAACCATTTTTAGTTTCTGGAAATTCCCTCTTGCCTATTTCTTTATTGATGCACTGACAGTGGGAGAGCATGTAAACATAATCAGCGATGCCTTCAAAGACTTAAAAATCCTGGAGTTCGCACAGTGTGTTTGACATGTGATGGCCCATCTTACCATTTTGCCATGTTAAGGGCGCATGTATGGGCTGAAATATGTGCCACCAGAAACTGAATTTGAATCATTGATATTTGAATTTGAATGGCTAAATGCGAATAATTGAATTAAAATTTTGAATTTGAATCACATCATTTGAAATTGTATTGTTAAATTTGAATCATTGCATTGAAAAACTGTATTTGAATATAAAAAGATAAATTGAAATTCAATAAAAAAAAAAATTGATTGTCACTGAAAATCCAACTGTCTAGACTTCTTCATATTCAGTTCTCACAATTCAAGTTCAGATCTCAAAATTCAGTTTCAATTTACTGTGACAGACATCCGGGTGCTTGGAGGATGAAGGGGAAGAGCAATCAAGCTCAGATACACAGGACTCCTCTTCGGCCAATCAGCACTTACTTTTGTACACTTACGTTGATGGACCTGTGTTCCGGTTCAACTCACTACTATTAACGATTATTAACGATTTCTCCTTGTGGTCCAAGTCAGGGTCAATGTCTAGACAGTTGGATTTTCAGTGACAATCATTTTTTTTTTAATTGAATTTCAATTTCAAATTTTACTATTCAAATACAGTTCTTCAATGCAATGATTGAAATTTAAAAATACAATTTGAAATGATGTGATTCAAATTCAAAATATTAATTCAATTATTCGCATTTAGCTATTCAAATTCAAATATAAATGATTCAAATTCAGTTTCTGGTGGCACATATTTCAGCCCATACTCTTGGAGCAGATTTAAATGTAAATTCAATGAGGCCCTCATTTACTAATCCTGCTGATACCTCACAAGTGGTCCATGTAGTTTTAGATGTGTGCCCCATGATGAAGCTGCTTAGGAACACTCTTGCTGAAGCAACTTCACTACAAACAACAACAGGTAAAGTCAAGTGGAAATATATAGTGGAGCTTAACAAACTTCAAGAGTTGGAAGGACTGAGATTAGGAAACAAGTTAAAGATGGCACACAAACGGTGGAAAAGGCAGAAAATGAAAGTAAAACCTGCAAGTCAAGTTTTCAGCAGCAGTGTGGTTGATGCTCTGGAGTACCGCAACAAACAGCCACAGTTTAAAGGATGTGAGGAGACGGTCAATCTCTTGAGAACTATTGATGCGGCTTTTGATGCACTCAACAGCAGGAACCTTCTGGGTAAAGGAGACGAAGCACCAATGAGAACATCAAACAAGGAGCGTGCAGAAAAAAAATCCTGCTTAAAG
>NW_027466152.1:1010000-1014838 GCF_046127955.1 Nelusetta ayraudi | reverse complement strand
GCAGAACATCAGAACATGCACCAGGCCTGTAGAGGTGAGGTGAAATAAGAAATTAAGAGAATAATTAGTTGTGAAAAGGAGGCTGTGGGGCGGTGATGGTGAGGAGGGGGAGGGGGCTAGAGTGTGGGGGGGGGGGGTCTGTTCATCTAGCTGCGTTTTCTTTGGACTATTTTCCAAGTGCCTTGGAGCTCTCTCATTACGTCTCCATCTCTCCCTCTCAAAACACTCTGCATGGAGCAGCAGGCCGTGATCAATGACTGGATGACAACACGCACACATACACTCACACACACACGCACACACACACACACACACACCTCTTCGACTCTCTCTTTCTCTCCCGTTTGACTTAAAAGTCTGACTAAAAGTATTACCTCTTCTGTCTCGATGGATTACAAACACGCACACACACACACCTACACACACACACACACACACACACACGTGTTACGTCGCATTGAGGCGTACACACACACGCGCAGAGAGACACCGACAGCACTGGCCACACAACTCAAACTGTTGTTTGTAGACTTTGTACAGAAAAATTTCTTTTTTTAATGTTATTATTGTTATTATTTAATAAAGGCTAAATAACGAGTGTCTTGGTCTCTGGGTGCTTTTCTACTCTTGTTTGTTTGTTTGTTTCTGGAATTGGTCGTCATCGTCAGGTCAGTGACGGGGGTCAGTGGCAGCTGACCCGCTTTACACCCCATAAAGCCTCCAGATTTATTGCACGTTGAGGAAATAAATCCTGTCAATAAACAAAAGGAAGGAAACTCCAACAAAGAGCCGATTGGCCGAACCCTCCGTCTGTCATGCTTGAAGCCAGCCAATGGGGTCACTGCAGCGCCAGTGTGAAAGGACACTGGTTGGTCTCAACAAACAAGAGAATCAACTGTTGAGGCTTTTCCTATTTGCATTCATGTTATGCTCGGAATGTAAATTTAATGATTGTTTTTGACCTTTTATCTAGTGCCAAATAAACCAAAATACTGATCAATAATGTATTAAGATCACTGTTGCTTCGACGCTTTAAAAAAAAAAAAGAAAAGAAAAGAAAAAGAAAAAAACTCCCAAATCTCATGTTTAATTTTTCATTTTTTCCAAGCTTTTCCATTTTTACCTCTTGCGTTCCCACAGTCTCCGCCCCCTCAGTCTGCCTCTGCAGCGCTCTGCTGTTTGTGCCCATGAGAGGCCGGAACACGCCTGATCAAAGATTCTCTTCATTTCATCAAGCCGTGCAAAGCTCGCTCCTAATTAACACTGACCTAAAAAACACAAACACACACACACACACACACACACACACACACACACACACACACACACAAACCAGAGACTTCTGCAGCCTGCTGCAGATAAGTATAAGGATGACAAACAGAGCGTCCGTCGCCCACTCTGCTAATTTGCTCTGCTCGGAGGAGGCGAGAGGTCGAGGCGGAGCAGGAGAGACGACATCCTGAGGTGACTGGGTTGCAGCTCAGGATGACACACACACACACTGTGAAACACACCTAGAGCCGCTGGACCGCACCAGAGTGACTCAGCATGAGAGATGTGTTTCTTCTTTTATCATTTCTTTTCCGTCTCAATCGTCTAAATGCATTTGTATCGGCGGCCTGGTGTCGCTGCTCCCAGTTGCTGTGCGCTCTCACTGTGTACAATGCCATACTAATGTGGTTTTTGACCCACTAATTATCTTAAGGAGTCAGTGATTTCTCCGCATCAGCGTTTCTGCTCTCTTCCTCTTGTTACTCCTGCACCTCATTTATCCATCAAGTCTCCGTCCCACCGATGCTCCTCTCCGCCTCCGCCTCCGCCTCCTCCTCCTCCACCTGGGAAGACTGACCCCGTTCTCACGCCCCCGCTAACTTAAAAACACCCAACAAAGCACGTGGAAGAAGAGAAGAAGGGGAAATGGGGTTGAGTTGAAACATGATTTTACCTTCTTGCATCAGGCCATTCAACCAACAGCCCTTCCAGCAACCTGCTGGCCAATGAGAGTTGTGACCCTTTAGTATAAAGATAAAAACAAGTGTGTATAATGTATGTAGTAGGACTGGGTTTTATACATATTCATGTTGACATGTTGAGACAATCTCTGAGAGTTTAGTCTTCCCTGCTAGTTTGGGGCCATTGTGAGTCGTCAACCTACTCCCAACAAAAAAGAAGCAATAAAATGTAACCCCATCCCGACCAAACAACATACCATCGTATGTCAGCGGGGACCAAAAAAAATCAAAAGTCCCCGATGCTCACTATAATGACTGTTGTATGACAGTTTAGCATGGAGACAGAAAATTGTTGTTACAAGAGTTGAACAATCCTTTGCATTATTCAGAGACATTTTTCTCTCGGGTCGCTTCAACTGAGTATTGATCTTTTCGTGGGCCATTTGAATGACTTAATACAACTCTGCCTGTTGTTGGACTCCAACCACCAACCACTGGAGTTAGAAGTCAGCACTATTACACCATGAGCCTCAGCAACCTCCACTGACACTACTGACTCATTCATCTTTCTTTCCTGGGCCATTGAACTTCCACAGAGATCTCTATCCATCATAAGAGTTGATCCACCAAACCTTTGGAGTCAACATCGGTTCTCTTCCACCCTGCACTGCCACCAGGAGGATTTTTCTTTTTGATTGGACTTCAAAAGACAACTAAGGCCACTTGGAGCGCTGACCTCACCATTCAAAGTCAGCACTCTTACACCCTGAGCTATCTGCTGACTCTTGAAGAACGTCGACTGACACATCTGTCTTTCTCTTTTTGGGTAATTAGACTTCAAAACGGGTCACTGCCCAGAGTACGACTTGATCCACCGACCTTTGGACTCAGGGTCAGCTGCCGTCCCCCTGAGCCGACTGCTGACTGTTGGGACACGTCCACTGGCAAATTAATGTTTCTCGCCAAAACTCACCGTTGTTGACTGGCTGTTGTATGACAGCTTAGCCTGGCACAGAGTGAAAGAGCACAAAATCTCAACGAGTCCCAAAATGAAAACGAAAAGTCACATAATACACCGTTAACTTTTCCTGGGACCAAAAACGTGAAGTCCCAGATCAGCTGGGAACGCACTGGGACTGTGTATGGTGGCAAAATCTGGTTTTCCACACCAGATTCAGGAGTTGAACCCACTGAGATGAACATCTGGTGCAACCAGAAGCTTTAGAGGTAAAACAGCAACTCTCTATATACAAAAAAATACATTAAACAACGTCAATATCTCAATGAACTTGAACCTGCATCTCTTCCACCAGAGCCAGATGTTCAAACTACTGAGCCAACCGAAGACACACACACACACACACACACACACACACACACACACACACACACAGTCTTGGACTGAGATGTTTCTGCTGTCAGGGTGAGCAGTCTCTCTTCTCTGCTGCCACAGGGTCAGTGGAGCCGCACTGACATCAACATAATAATCCCTTTGAGCGCCGTCGGAGGGGGGGGGGCAGGACGACGCCCATATATGGAGGCGAGGAGAAAGGGGGGCGTGGCGGCGGCCGCAGGGCCAATGGCGGACAAGTTGACGCGGCGGAACGACTGCATTATATTGCGAAGCCTGAGAACGAACTGGAGCTGGAGTGGAGGGAGAGTGTGTCTGTCTGAGGCTGGCACACACACACACACACACACACACACACACACACACACACACACACACACACACACACACACACACACATCTGCTTGTCTTTCTCTCTTCCCCAGGCCGACTCCACGCCTCCGTCCTTCAAGCCTTTTCTCTCTGAAGCTCTTTTCTGGCCCTGCAGCCATCAGTCATCCACGGCCACTTTCACTTCCTTTATCTCTTCGCTGCTCGTGACTCCTCGTCTCGCCATCCAGTCCACCCCCTCCTCCCCCTCCTCCTCCTCCTCCTTCTTTCAATCTGCGGCTCCCACACCTGTTACTTTTCTGAGTGACGTCCAAGACTTTTCAGCAGTAACAACCGAGCACCCGGCAAACAACTCCTTTTGCAAGTACACACAAACTTTAGAGAGCAACACTCTCTCCTCTGTGATGTGTGTGACAACCCCCAGTGGGTGGGGTTGTTGTTGTCTCGCTCTCTCTCTCTCTCTCTCTCTCTCTCTTCCACAGCCTGATCGCTCATGTGCTTCTGGTGTGCGTACTGCAGAGAGGGCGGGGCCGTGTGGATAAAACACCTGCAGGGCTCACCTGCTCTCTCTCTCTCTGCTCTGCTGCTGCTCGTCATGCACCGGCTGGATCCTGCAGCTCACCTGCTACTTTGCTATGATTAGTTTGCTTACAACACTCGCACACAACGCAGTCATGCACTCGCACACACCACTGATATCCGACATTACAGAGATAAGCTGCTGTGTTCTGTTACATTTAGCTTTTGTTTTATTCTGTTAAATAAAAATCATTTTGTAGCTGCATTCCCTCGTTGCTTTGTTTGCCGGAGAGTTGAGCCAGAGCTGACGTGTCAAAATAGCATCATTATCATTATTATCATTATCATTATCATTATTATTATTATTATCATCATCATCATCATCATCATCATCATCATTATCATTATTTTAAATGATTAAATGTTCAACAAGTGGAGATCAGATTATCAGATTCCCACTGATGTGTCACGTGATGCTCGGGCGAAAATGCTGTTAATGTGGATTTCTGCTGTGTGGCCCCTCCCTCACCCCCTCCCCCTCCCTCTACCCCCCCCCCACCATCGCTCTGCCGCTCCGTCCTGAGATATTTTAAATGTTTAAACAGCGAATGTGGTCGGTCATCACTCACACTGACACAGATGATTACTGTAGGTGCAAACACACACACACACACACACCCACACAC
>NW_027466152.1:815000-1000000 GCF_046127955.1 Nelusetta ayraudi | reverse complement strand
TTTGAGGAACAAAGTGTCGAGTTTTCTAAGTGGGGCATCGAACGCGGCAAAACAAACACGTGACAAGGACGAAAACAACGACTTCAAACAAAACCGTCAGAGTCGCCGCCGCCGCCGCCGCAGCTTCCGCTTCGTGCCGCCGAACCCTCAGAGCAGCACCACGCGCGCGCACACACACACACACGCACACTGTAATTGCAGAACAAGTTCACACTGACTCATCTCGCTGCATCTGTTATTGTGGATCTAATGACGAAGGCCCTCCGCTGATCCTCGCCCCCGTTTTCCTCCAACATTCTGACACTTTTCACTGCGGAAAATCTTTGTGTCGTGCTTTCCATGTTCATTCTACAGTGGCTTCAGTGCAGAGAGTCCACAAAAGCAACGCCTCGTGACACTGGGTCAGCTTGTAGTAGCTGAGCAGGATGTTTGACTTTAATTTTTTGTAAATTTTTGATTATTGGACGATGATGATCCCAACTATTCTGAGCCAGTGTGTGTGTGTGTGTGTGTGTGTGTGTGTGTGTGTGTGTGTGTGTGTGTAACCTAGTTAGTAATGGGGGCCTTGTTGAATAATTTTGTTGGGACTTACTTAAAAATGGATGATGCTGAGAAATGTTGCCTGGTGAAATGTTGGTTTCATTTTAAGCAACTTTTAAGACTTTTTTTTTTTTTTTTCTTCACTTCAGGTTCTGTTAAGAGGTAAACTTTGCATCTCTTCCGTCGGTTTAAATACACAGAACTCCAAGTTTACACCTTTTTTTCCCCCCCTTCCTTCTCATTAGCATTCATAATTCAAGCGCTTTGATTATAACAAGTCGCTGAATTGCTGATGTGCTTTCTGCAGGGAGAAAGAAAAAAGAGAAAGAAAGATTCTGAATGTCTTTTAATGAGCTGTTGCTGCTCAATGAACCCCTCAGCCCCATGTCTGTATTAAATTTGAAGATAAAAAGTTCTGGAATGATATGTACGTGTGTGTGTGTGTGTGTGTGTGTGTGTGTGTGTGTGTGTGTGTGTGTGTGTTGGCTTTGTCTGGGCAGATGGCGGCTCCACGGCGCGCTGACAGGCAGGGACCCTGTCTCTTTATTCAGGCCTGCAGACTGACAGGATCACACTCGGCTAATTAACTGGAATCAGGGAGCCTGAAACACCATGTAGGAAGTAATGTGCTGCTATCAGTTAGCATGTGTGTGTGTGTGTGTGTGTGTGTGTGTGTGTGTGTGTGTGTGTGTGTGTGTGTGTTGGAGGGGCTCAGTATAGCCACTACAGTAAACTACACTACACCACTGAGTGTGTCGCTCTGTCTGTGAAGGGGTTCTCAACGATCTGAGTCATCTTAAGGTGGAAGGGTGAAGTTAAGGCAACTGGACTCAAAGATGATTGGCCCCCCTCAACCTTCTGCCTAAAGTCATCTGTATGATAACTACACTGTCAGACACGTGACAAGGACGTGTTTTACAATTTCAATTTTTGATGAGCAATTAATGATTCGTTTTCTGTTGCTCCTGGTGGAATAACAACGTCTTGATGTCACTGATAGGTGTGTGGACATCTGCATGGTCACCGAGTGTGTGTGTGTGTGTGTGTGTGTGTGAGAGAGAGGGAAAGGAAGAAGAAGAAGATGAAGATGAAGATGATGAACAAGAATAAGAAGAACAAGAGGATGATGACGATGAGTGACAGATACAAATGAGCTGATGAGCAATTAATGATTCGTTTTCTGTTGCTTCTGGTGGTTGCTTGTGTGTGTGTGTGTGTGTGTGTGTGTGTGTGTGTGTGTGTGTGTGTGTGTGTGTGTGTGTGTGTGTGCATGTGTGTGTGTGCGTGTGTGTGTGTGTGTCCCTCCACCAGTTAATCGACACTCTGCCGCCGCAGACAGATGTGTTTTGTGGCGGATCAGGATGCGGCTCAAACCGCCGAGGGAGGGGGGGGGTGGGCGGGGGTTCTGTGGCGCTCCGACAATGGCGAGGCCACAATAGAGAAGCATCCCGGAGGAGCGGCGGCTGATAAACACATCTGCACAATGAGAGCAGATAATAAATGGCAACCAAATGGCAGAAAATTGTTGGAAGCGCTTCTGGTTTTGTTTTTTCGGTTCCACCTGATTAACTGGTTGGAAGCAGGTGAACGATGCAAATGAGGTCAGTTGGGAATAAAACGCAGAATGAAAGTGGTGCGAAAAGGAAAAACACCTTGAAATAAAGTTAACCCATGAACCAATTGGAGTGCAGCTTAGAGAAAGAAAAAACGAGAGTCATCAGTGAATTCATGCACAACGTTTTCATGGAGAATTAAACACCGACATTTAGCAGTTTCTAGTTTTGAGATCAAGTACAATTAGACAAACTGGGTGAAACTTTGTGTTTTCCCTCACAGAGGACTGGGATGATGACAAGAGAACCGGTGCAGCAAACTGGACGACCTCTGCTTCATTTTGTGCCCTTTGTGACATCACAGGGGGGGGGGCGCACCTTTTTCCAGAAACCGAGTGTGTTAAGAGACATTTTCACAAAAGCAAAGTGAGGAAAAGAAGCTGACTGGCGAAAGAGAGAAGTGGAAAACAATTCCTGTGTGCAGGAGAGTGTGTGTGTGTGTGTGTGTGTGTGTGTGTGTGTGTGTGTGTGCGTGCGTGTGCGTGTGCGTGTGTGTCCTGGCTCGGTGAGGTCCCTTCGGCATGAGGGCTGATTGACGGCGCCCATTTGGGCCCCGGTGATAACACACAGGAGGAACCTGCCACAGATGAGCTGTGTCAAGCTGTCTGCACCACTGCCAACACACACACACACACACACACACACACACACACACACACACACACACACACACACACACACGCACACACGCATCACTCTCCTCTCAGTGACACACACACACACACACACGCACACACACTCCACTCTCCTCTCAGTGACACACACACACACACACACGCACACACACTCCACTCTCCTCTCAGTGACACACACACACATGCGCCACAATTTCAATTACAACTCAATTTCTTTGCCACTCACTGTTGCTCTGGCTTAATGCACACACGCACAAAACTATTCAGGAGGGACCAAAACTCGGCACGACCCACAATTTCCGCAGGAAAGAAAAACTGCAAGTTCCCCTCGGAGGCGTCCTGCTGCCTCGGAGGTCGGAGGATCAACTGAAACACAAACGTCGACCAGTGAAACAGAAGTCCGGTGACGTTGCTTCCTCACTGGTCACGTCTAGAAATGAGTCTAACTCAGGTCGAGGCTAAATTTGAGTTTTTCCAACACGGACGAGCCCCGAAACCTCCGCCATCCAGCTGCAGCGTCTCATCGTCTCTCCAGACTTTACAGTCCAACAATAATACAGCCGGTAGGCTTCCTGCCTCCTGCTGGAACCAGCGCAGGTGGAAATGGTCCAGTTTCAGATTTTGATACTAAAAGTTATCAGATGGTTTAAACAATTTCCACCTGACGGGGTTAAAAAAAAATAATAATCTAAAAATACCCTGCATTAGACTTAACCAAGCACTAAGCTGGGGGATACAATAGCACAGTGTGTGTGTGTGTGTGTGTGTGTGTGTGTGTGTGCTCTCACAACCTTACCTGACACACACACACACATATACGCACAAATAAATGCATACAGTGCACACAATGCAGCCCTTGAGGGATCAATTACCTCTCGCTCACGTCTTTATCATCTCAGTGCCTTCACAGTGAATACCTCTTCACACTGACAAGACTCTCTAATGTGCTCACTGTGTCTCTCACACACACACATACACACACAAACACGCAGACACACACAGATACACGTCAAGGCTTTGAAGCCATTTTGATGGCTGAGATGTATAAGCTTCTTTTCAAGATGCTGTTGGAGGCTATCTCCCCTCACACTTAGCCAAACCTCACAATGGCTTCTTTTTTTTGTTGCACTGACTGACAAAGAGAATCCCATCTGCATTGCATACTTTGTGTGTGTGTGTGTGTGTGTGTGTGTGTGTGTGTGTCTGTCTGTGTGTGTGTCTGTGTGTGCAGTGATGTATAAATCCAGAGGTGAACATTCACTTGAAGGAGGTAAATATTGCTCTGCAACTCAGACATTTTTTGAAAGCACAGTATTATTTTGGTTGAGCTCGACTCTAAGAGCATTTGAAACACTGTATTTTGCTGCATTGTTGTTTTTTTCTCTTCCTTTCAGTTGGTATTTTGTGAATTATTTATGGATTGAAGTACTAGAAGCCCCAAATTTGGCGTGGGCGCTTCTTGGGGGCTCCTGATGAAAAAGCAAGTGGCCCCATGTCTCTAGGACAAAGTTGAAATTTCACCCCATAGACTTGCATTGAATTAGGGTTGACGATAAGGCTGAAGCTAGGGTTAGGGTTAGGGTTTCGGGGTTGCTCAGGTACTAGAAGTCCCAAATTTGGCGTGGGCGCTTCTTGGGGGCTCCTGATGAAAAAGCAAGTGGCCTCATGTCTCTAGGACAAAGTTGAAATTTCACCCTATAGACTTGCATTGAATTACTGTTAATGATAAGCCTGAAACTAGGGTTAGGGTTAGGGTTTCGGGGTTCCTCAGGTACTAGAAGTCCCAAATTTGGCGTGGGCGCTTCTTGGGGGCTCCTGATGAAAAAGCAAGTGGCCCCATGTCTCTAGGACAAAGTTGAAATTTCACCCCATAGACTTGCATTGAATTAGGGTTGACGATAAGGCTGAAGCTAGGGTTAGGGTTAGGGTTAGGGTTTCGGGGTTCCTCAAGTACTAAAAGTCCCAAATTTGGCGTGGGCACTTCTTGGGGGCTCCTGATGAAAAAGCAAGTGGCCCCATGTCTCTAGGACAAAGTTGAAATTTCACCCCATAGACTTGCATTGAATTAGGGTTGACGATAAGGCTGAAGCTAGGGTTAGGGTTAGGGTTAGGGTTTCGGGGTTCCTCAAGTACTAAAAGTCCCAAATTTGGCGTGGGCACTTCTTGGGGGCTCCTGATGAAAAAGCAAGTGGCCCCATGTCTCTAGGACAAAGTTGAAATTTCACCCCATAGACTTGCATTGAATTAGGGTTGACGATAAGGCTGAAGCTAGGGTTAGGGTTAGGGTTAGGGTTTCGGGGTTCCTCAAGTACTAAAAGTCCCAAATTTGGCGTGGGCACTTCTTGGGGGCTCCTGATGAAAAAGCAAGTGGCCCCATGTCTCTAGGACAAAGTTGAAATTTCACCCCATAGACTTGCATTGAATTACTGTTAATGATAAGCCTGAAACTAGGGTTAGGGTTAGGGTTAGGGTTTCTGGGTTACTCAGGTACTAGAAGTCCCAAATTTGGCGTGGGCGCTTCTTGGGGGCTCCTGATGAAAAAGCAAGTGGCCCCATGTCTCTAGGACAAAGTTGAAATTTCACCCCATAGACTTGCATTGAATTAGGGTTGACGATAAGGCTGAAGCTAGGGTTAGGGTTAGGGTTAGGGTTTCGGGGTTCCTCAGGTACTAGAAGTCCCAAATTTGGCGTGGGCGCTTCTTGGGGGCTCCTGATGAAAAAGCAAGTGGCCCCATGTCTCTAGGACAAAGTTGAAATTTCACCCCATAGACTTGCATTGAATTAGGGTTGACGATAAGGCTGAAGCTAGGGTTAGGGTTAGGGTTAGGCTTTCGGGGTTGCTCAGGTACTAGAAGTCCCAAATTTGGCGTGGGCGCTTCTTGGGGGCTCCTGATGAAAAAGCAAGTGGCCCCATGTCTCTAGGACAAAGTTGAAATTTCACCCCATAGACTTGCATTGAATTACTGTTAATGATAAGCCTGAAACTAGGGTTAGGGTTAGGGTTAGGGTTTCGGGGTTCCTCAAGTACTAAAAGTCCCAAATTTGGCGTGGGCGCTTCTTGGGGGCTCCTCATGAAAAAGCAAGTGGCCCCATGTCTCTAGGACAAAGCTGAAATTTCACCCCATAGACTTGCATTGAATTAGGGTTAACGATAAGCCTGAAACTAGGGTTAGGGTTAGGGTTAGGGTTTCGGGGTTGCTCAATTACTAAAAGTCCCAAATTTGGCGTGAGCGCTTCTTGGGGGCTCCTGATGAAAAAGCAAGTGGCCCCATGTCTCTAGGACAAAGTTGAAATTTCACCCCATAGACTTGCATTGAATTAGGGTTAACGATAAGCCTGAAACTTCAACTTTTAACAACCAAAAATTTCAACTTTGTCCTAGAGACATGGGGCCACTTGGTTTTTCATCAGGAGCCCCCAAGAAGCGCCCACGCCAAATTTGGGGCATCTAGCACAAGGGGAATCCCAAAACCCTAACCCTAATTTCAGAGTTAACTCTAACCCTAATGCCCTGCAAGTCTATGGGGTCAAAGGTCAACTTTGTCCTAGAGACATGGGGCCACTTGCCTTTTTACCAGGTACCCCTAAGATGTGCCCACCCCAAATATGGGGCTTCGAGTGCAAGGGGAATCCCGAAATCCTAACCCTAATTTCAGAGTCAAGATGGAGGTTAGACTGCAGACTTTCCGACATTTATTGCTCGCTAACAAAACAGGGAGGTTTGACTTCAAGCTATAGCAACGACTGTTTCCCTGCTGAACCGGTGGAGTCTTGGACTGAACCAGTCCCCACGCTGTAGATTTCCAGTTTTCATAAAGACATCATTCCTTTCACATCCTGCCTTGGCCGCATCACAGTTGCTCTCATCGTGTCCTGAAAACCAAAACCAACCGAGCACAGCTGTTGCTGATAAAGAACCGGGACCGAGGGGACCCAGGAGGAGGATTTTCCTTCTCAAGAAGAAGAAGAAGGAGGAAAAAAAAACAAAAAAAAAAACGGCTCCCACAATCCAGCCACGGAGAAAATTAAAATTTCAGACAGGAGTCATGTTTGCATTTAGTCAGACGTGAGCCGGTGACATCAGATCGTCGGGCCTCCAGCCAAATCCCTCAATCCGAGTCCACACGGAGCTTTTTGAGCATTGCTTAAGCAATCATGACCTGGCATAAGGTGCATGTACGTAATCAATTATTCAGCGGGAAGGTTGGGGTGAGAGCCTGGCACATCTGCTGAGGGGAGCAGTCCTGGCTGAGTTATTGAGCTGTAGGCTGTCTGCTCCTTAATAATGGCCCCAACCACTGCGCCAGCGTATTGCTCGCTTTGCAGGGAGCCGCCGCGCTCGCTCAATTCCCCAAATCGATGCGTTCTGAAATGCAAACCAATACACCAGTTGACTAATAACAGCCGAGTTCTGGTGCTCTCACTCTGCTGATTTAAGATCTTCTGACGCTGCTGCGCCAGAGGTCCCCCCAGTCTTGCCTTGTTATTTCTCTGAGGTTAGTTGGAAAAAAAAAAAAAAGGTGCTGATATATGTGACATATTCCAAAACAGGTCCAACACTCAACTTGAAGCAGCCAAGTTGTCACTCGTTTAAAGATGAAGGGGTTCAAATTCAGAGCTTTAAAATAAACAAACAAACAAACAAAAAGGTACAAAAGTGTTGAGAACAAATTAAAATATTGGAATATTATGGGCTGTTTTTGAGACTCATATGCTGCTGTTACTTGTCTAATGGCTGCCCGATTATATCTGTTACCAGGAATTGTCAAATAAAAAGCAATAGATGAACATTTCAAAAATACGTAAGGAAACAACAGTATAACAGAACCATGAGCTGAAACACTGTCACCTCAGTCATCCATGAAAAACAAAAGAAAAAAATTGCTGACTTAAGATCTTGTGACGCTGCTGTGCCATCGCCAAGGCTGACTTTTGCCTTTTTCCTTTCCTCCCCAAGTCTTGCCTTGTTATTTCTCTGAGGTTAAGAAAAAGAAAAAAAACTATTTCGGTGGAGAAGTGCCAGCGAGCGCCACTTCTCATTCTCTTGCAAAGAGCCTTCCGCACACACTCCCCTTATGAAATCTGACTAACAGGCTTTTCCCGAGCAAATGAGGGTCTTATCTGGAGCCTGGAGGTACTAGACTGTGATTTATTGGCAAGGCAAAGCACATCCGGGGGGGGGGAGAGAGAGAGAGAGAGAAGAAGCGGCGACTGCAATCCTGTTCGGCTGTGTGAGCAGCTCTTTACACGTCCTTAATAATATATCTGATAAGAGAAATCCGACTTCCGTATGTTGATAAGGCGAGTGTCTGCAGAGCTGGCGAGAGCACCGTGGAGTCAGACTGCACTCTAGAGGTCAACAGGAGCACATGAGGCTGTGAGTGTTGCTACCACATGGTGTTTGAGGCCACCAGCTGAGCTGCAGGCTGCTGTAACTCTTCGCCTGCTCACAGGAACTTTAAAGATAACAGACAAGGTTTTTCTCAGCAAATTACATTCTGTAAAAATACATTTTGTCGTCGTTGTCTTGCAAGTTAAATGTGCAACTATTGCAGAAACTGCATTTGTAAGGCCCTCTGGTGTAGGGCTGTACAGCGACATATTCAAGTGAGGTTGTGCATTGACCTTTAGCAATAAAGTTTGGAAAGGAGTAAGTTACATATAAAAGAAAACATTTATTTGCAGGTTAACTGCAAGAAAAATGTTATCGGACAGTTGCGTCCGACACAAACGGTAAAATTGTACTGTCCTGCCATCTAGTGGCAAAGAGGCTGAACTGCAGCCCAGATCCAATCTGCTCGCTTCATAGTTTCGGTAAAAAACTACGACCGACCCGCCGACTGTGCATGTCAGCAACGATGATCTTTGCAATCCGCAGAGCTTTCCAGTGACTCAACTGGATCATTTCATCATCGTCATCACTGAAGAATCATCCAGGCAGTAACGAGCTGAACTCGCAGAGGACTTCAAACCAGCCAAAAACCAGAACAGAAAATCCAAGAGACGTTTGACTCCTACCGTAGCAGAACTTTACTGAGTGACGGTCAGAGATCCCAGGAGACGAGAAAGAAAATAAAACGACACAAAAGTTCATATAAAATTGCATGAGACGTCACAATGTCATCCAGTCTGTCTGATCAGGAACACGTTTCTTTCACAAGCAATCCTGAGATCTTATTGGAACCTAGTAGTAACACTGCCAGCATCGTTTTCAAAAGAAAAAAAAAAAAATAGATATATACATATAAATCTAGTTCGTATCTACAGGCAGCAGGTGCCTATAAACTGACGATAGATCATCACTGTTTGCTATTAAAACAAAACAAAAAAAAAAACACCATGTAACATTTTTAGACAGTCAACGCTGCGGCAACATAAATACCCATCAGAGCTCAGCAGCCAGTGGAAAGTGGTCACACTCGCGTAACGACATCATTGGAACAACAAACTACAGCGACGCAACAGACTGGGGGTGGAGGTTATGCTGTGTAGAGGACTGACATTTAAAAAAAAAGGATTAAATAACAAATTTACAAACAGAGAATCAGAATTCTTTAGAAATTAAGACTTTGAGGGGCAAAAAAAACAAACAACCAAATACATTTTTTTTTTCGATGATGCTGATTTCCGACTGACCTTTCAAATACATTCACAGCCTCCTCTGGTGCTGACACGTGTGACACATTCCAAAACACTTCCAACACTCGACTTGAAGCAGTCGAGTTGTCCACCCGTTTAAAGATGAAGGGGTTCAAATTCAGAGCGTTAAAAGGTACAAAAGAGTTTAGAAGACATTAAAATACTGGAATATTATGGGCTGTTTTTAAGACTCGTATGCTGCGGTTACTTGTCTACTGCTGCCTGATTACATCGTTTACCAGAGAGTGACAAATAGAAAGCAATCGATGAACATTTAAAAAAAATACGTGGAAAAAAAAACCCAGTGTAATAGAACCATGAGCTGAAAAACAGCAGTCACCTCCTCGACATCCATGAAAAACAACGGAAGAAGAAGAAGAAGAAAAAAAAAAATCAGCGTCCAGTGTTGAACAGAAATTCCAGTGAAGTTCACAGTCCAGTTAGCAGCACAACCAGAGAGTCCAGCTGCTGAGAACAATCATCACTTTAAGACTCCTTTTTTTCCTGCTAAGTTATTGACCAAGAGTTTTTCAGCGGCGCTACCAGAGGCGAGTGACCAGTGTGAGGAGCAGCTGAGTGGCTCAGAGAGAATCCAGTGCCCAGAACAACAGGCCAGAACAAGGTAAAAGAAAAGGCGCTAAAAGGTCTCCAGTCTGGAAGCAGTGGTGGCGCTGTTAGGTCACCTCAGTAGAAAACAAGATGTAAAACCTGTCACAGCTGCTTCTACAGAGAGACTGAGGCTGAGGAAGTGAGAGACTGAGGCTGAGGAAGGACTTCCTGGACTTCCTGGACTCGGCTCCTTCAGTCCTGATTCTGCCGCTACATGTTGCTTCTACAACTACTTTGCATGGCGCTACTGTGAAAAACTGTCAGAAGTATAATAATAACAATATAACTGTGCTGTTAACTCCTCAACTCTTCAGTTTGTTCCAGCGAGATTTTCTTGCTTTAACTCCTCTCAGCCAATGAGCGTGAGTGTGTGAGTGTGTGTGTGTGTGTGTGTGTGTGTGTGTGTTGGCGCCGACCCTCCTCCAATCAGAGCTCAGTGGTCAGGAGACCTCTGGCTTTGGCTCCGTCTTCTGAGGCAGGCTGCTGAGCCCCGACGCTGCAGGACACGGGTGGGGGGGGGGACCACGTGTCAAGATTAGAACGGGGACGGAAAAATATTTCACAAACACGACTTCTGAAGACTGACTCAAGCACAGAAGTCCTCCATATTACAGTTAGTAGCAGGTTTAGTAGAATAGAAGTTCTGACATTGTGTTGATCATACAATGGATGGACGGATAAATACTTTGCAGATTTAATATCCATTTTTCCAAAGCAATTAAAATCCTAGCTGTCTTTTGCAACGAGTGCAAATAAGACAACGGCTATGATGACAACAGTCACTATCAACAGATTGTTTAAAGTTCAGTCGCTAAGTCATGACTTACAACAGCCGCCTGTCGGCAGAGGGGCTGAGCAGTTTCCAGTATGACCAGCAGAGGGCTCCATAAACCATCATGCTGCCTAGTTCTTGTGAGCCTCTTACCTGGTGGGGACAGCGTTGCGCTGGTGAGCGAGGTGGGGGAGGTGGGGGAGGTGGGGGAGGGCAGCGCTGAGAGCCGGTCCCGCGTCCGCAGGGGGTGGAGGGTTGACCTTGGCAGGGGCGTCAAGGTCAAGCAGGCCGTTGGTGAAGATGCCAGGAGGCTGCGAGTGAGAAGAACAGATGGTGTGAAGGGTCGCCGACAAACTGGCGTCTGTTTCTCCACAGACAGACACTTGAGAGGAGAAGAGCGGAGCGGCGAGTGTCTCACTGCTGATGTGGGGATGATCCAGCGAGGGGTGATGGCAGGTTTGGGCTGCTGCACCGGAGGGAGCTGAAGACCAAGAAGCCGCAGTTATGAGTCTTGACGGGCAGAACGGAACCTCTGCCGCTCACAGCGTCACCAGATGGCCTGATGTGGGACCACGTGACGCACTAGGACCTAGCGGCTGTCCTGACTGGACAGGCGTCTCATGTAGTCGTGTATCAGGCCAGCAGGGTGCGCTGTGCCCCTCAGGCAGAGGTTCCATTCTTAGGTCACAAGGTAATTCATCGGAAAATTCCTCCAAAACTATCATTTTAGGGCAGAGGAAATTCTGAAGAGTGACTTTAAACCTTTGAGAACCTACCACAGGAGTGGGATCAGTGAAGTCGATGAGGTTGTCAGACATGGCGGTGGGGTTCGACAGGTCCACCTCCTCTGCTTTCGCCTGCAGAGCAACACAAACAGCATGTTGATTTCAACTCCTCGAGCTACCGACGCTGCTGCTCCTCCAGAGTTTAATCTCCGGCCTCCAATGAACGGGAGAAACTTTTCTAATATGCCACCGGTTCATTCATGGCAACACGTGCGATCAGTGAATCGTTTCACCGCCAGCGCTCAGCGGTACCTTTGGAGCCAGGCCTTCGCCGGCAGGCTCGCAGGGCATCACGGGTAGTGAGGCGTTCAGACCGTCGGCCAGCCGCTCAGCACTGACGAGCAGAGAGAGAGAGAAACACAGCAACATTCAGAGAGCGTCGCAAATCATCAGGTCCTCGGAACTGAAGTCAAACATGCAAACATGTACCGGAGACTTCCTTCTAACCCGCAGGATGCAGATCCACCACATGAACCAACAGTGCCAAGACTCCTTCCACCCCTAGCGGCACCTCCACTCCAGGTAATCACACTTTTTCTTGTGCAAGACGCCGCCAGTCTCCAGGCAGAACAAGAGTCACATGACCCCAGCACCCCCCCCAGCACCTCCCCACCCCCAACCCCTCCCACACTCCCCTCCCCCACTTTTTTTTTTTAACAGAGACATTTTCCAAGTGGAGCCAGCAGATGTCAGCAAAGACAACAAAGAAGAAGAAACAACAAACTGGTGACAGAAGCTGCTGAGCAGAACCTAAATATCTCGATGGCAAACAAACGGAAACGCGCAAAAGCAAACGTAATTCGGGAGGAGATTTGAGGAGAATTAGGAGAATTATGGGCTTCACACCATTCAATGCAAACACCTGCAAATCGCAATTTGCACTTTGTGGAAATTTTAGAAACATCGCTTTCACTTTGCAAAAAAAAACAAAAAAAAAACGGTACCGCAGCTCGAGATGAGTGTTTGGACTCCGGCGCCACTGACCTGGTCCCCGCTGAGCAGAAGAGCGAGGTGGGCTTGGGCCCCTCCCACGACTCCTGGACGTCGGGCTGACGGCTGCCCACCGTCAGCGACGAGTTGCTGCCCAGTCGTCCCGTTCGCACCTTCAACCTGCGGGCAGAGCGTTCACTGGTTGGTGGTGCAGCCCGATGACGTGGGAGCAGCTAAAACTGTCCTCATGAATATGCGGGCGGCTGATTAATTAATTAATTAGTTAGCCGCAGCGGCAGGGAACGCTGCGATTGGTCAGTGAAACATGCTGACACAGGAAGGTCAAGCAGGAGGGGGGAAAAAAATGACAACATTTTCAGGACAATGAGGGAAAACTGACCGTCAGTTTCTGTCAACTCAGCTCAGAAATGAAATCTATTGGTTTGGAGCCGTGTCTGTTTTTAATCGCAGTGCGTTCGTACCTGCCCGAGGCCTCCTGCAGGTTACAGTTTTTATCTCCCACCGTGATGACCTGATCCTCCAGAGAACCCTTCACAGGAAACCACAGAGAGAGAGAGAGAGAGAGAGAGAGAGAGAGAGAGAGAGAGAGAGAGAGAGAGAGAGAGAGAGAGAGAGAGAGAGAACGTTCACACTGAGAGACTGACAAACTCAAGCTGTTAACATAGAAAGCAGTCGCATCTACGGCGACCGTCATGTTCTGCTGTTGGTCTGCTGTTAGTCTGAACTGTCTGTCGCTCACCAGCAGGGCGGCGGCCTCAACCTGCGCCTTCAGGATGTTACTCTTCAGGTCCTCCGGGGTGCGCCGTGGAGTGGCGACGGGGCTGCTGCTGCCGGTGCTGCTGCTCAGGCCGCACTTCTCCGTCAGCTTCACCACGTCCTCCTGCAGCGGCGGCAGCAGCAGCAGCAGCAGCAGCAGCAGCAGCAGCAGCAAACACACGGGAAGAGAGGAAACAGGTTTAACACGGAATGTTTGTTCCTCCTGATTCTAAACGACCGGAGCGTCTCGTGGAGATGTCCTCACCTGGTTGTTCAACGCCACGTTGATGTTGACGCCGTTGTTTCTCGGGGTGGCCAGCAGGGGGCTGCTGTCCAGCGCCAGCTGCTTTAGCCGAGCCGCAGCCTCTGGAGGGGCAGAAGGTTCCGCAGCACCGTCACCACTCGCATCACCGTCGGCAACAAGCAGTGTGTTTGCAGCGTGAGGTAAACACTCAGCTTGGGAAACTAATGTAAGTGAGGCTACTGCAGGGAAACACCAGCAACATGTGACACCAGGCTGGAAGAAGGCGTGCGGTTGGTCTGTTGGGGGGGGGGGGGGGGGGTTCTGACTCACTGTCACTCTTCTGCAATACCCCCACTAATAACTAATGAGATTACAGCAGCTTAGTTAGAACTTTAAGCTCCTGGAATCAGAAGTATTTTTTTTTTTTTGCAACATTTGATGATCGTCGGGCCTCACCGCCAAGACTGAGGGGGTCGTCCCCGGCGACGCCAGCGGCGGCGGCACCGGCAAAGGCGCCGCTGGGACCGGCAAAGGCGCCGCTGGGACCGGACTCGTCCGTCCCCGCCGCCGCCACAGGGGCAGGAGCCCTGAGGACGTCGTCAACGCACGTCTCCATCAGCTCCACGGCCAGGGGCAAGCTGCAGGGCGCAGAGCAGAGGAGAGGAGAGGAGAGCAGCTCAAGTCACTTCACTGCAAAGAGAAATCAATCATAAAATACACACACGAGAAAATATATTCATCAGAGAATACACCACCAGTCAAAGGTTTGGACACATACTTCTGATTGGATGTTTTTTTCTTTACTATCTTTGCATTGTAGATTGTCACCGAAGGCATCAACACTATGAATGAACACTTATGGAACATGTATTCAACAAGAAAGCGTGAAATAATTCAAACAAGTTTTATATTTTAGATGATCTAGAATAGCCGCCCTTCAGATAAAATATACAAATTATATTTTGCCACATTATTCCACATATCTTGCTCATATATTTGATGTCTTCAGTTTGTATCTACAGTGTATAAAGTATCAAAGATGAAGAAGACACAGGTGCGTCCAAACTTTTGACTGCTAGTGTGTATATGTGTATTTAAATGGGATGGAGAGTGACTCACCGGCTGGTTCCTCTACATATCAACAGACTCTAACGCAGTCACACTGTGCCGTGTTGAAACGCCACAGGACTCTTTACAACAACTTTGCTTTAGCCAACAAGAAAACACAACAAGCCTGACATCCACTCGCAGCTCACTGCGATTACACCAAGAGATCCATTTACAATTTCAAACGTGGTTTATGCCAGTGTGATAACGCACAGAGAGGCAATAAGCGAGTGAGTTACTGCTCACAAGGAAGAAAAAAAAAAAAAATCACTCCCAGCAAGGAATTCTTCGCAGCAGGCAATAAACTTCTTCCTGGAAATATCGTGGAGTAATATCGTCGGAATTGGTACACGGATTTTGGGAGGGACTTTAGCGGCGGTCCCGTAATAATAATAACCTTATATTTCTCTGGCCCGGGGACACGGCCGGCGCTGAGACACGGCCGGCGTGCATCACTGTCTGTGCGGGACGGAGAGGACGGCAGGGCCGGGAGCGGGCGGGACGGCGTCACGGCTGAGGGGGGGGGGGAACGAGGCTTCCAGGCCCCACCACTCACAAATCAAAACGTGCACAGAGTGGAAACCCTCCCACGTGATGAGCAACGCACGCAGGGAAGCGGCGAGGAGGCGTCCAGCCCTGTGTGGGCAATAAAGCGGAGACAGGAAGGGAGGGAAAGAGTCCCTGCACGGCCGGCCGTCTTATCTCCATTTCGCCCTCTTAGCAGAGTTCTTTATCGCTGGATTTCACAAAGGAGACAGGACTGCGTTTCTTTAGTATTGGGTGATGCATCACTCACTCCTCCAGTCAGTCATTCAGTGGCTGATGCTGCACAGTGAGCACTTTAAGAAAAGCATGACACTGAAAGAGACAGACTTCTCCCTGCTGACTAACTGTCAAATTATCTTTAGATGAATCTGAAGACGTGTTCGAGGTGTCCGCGGCTGAAAGACGCTGCGCACTCCACTCAGCGTCGACAATAATCTTGAATTTATTCTGCGGAATGATTCTCAACAGCAATGCAGTGCAGTCACAATAACAAACATCACTTTG
Organism: Nelusetta ayraudi; assembly: GCF_046127955.1. Taxonomy (NCBI): domain Eukaryota; kingdom Metazoa; phylum Chordata; class Actinopteri; order Tetraodontiformes; family Monacanthidae; genus Nelusetta; species Nelusetta ayraudi. The sequence continues at coordinate 984,299 of NW_027466152.1, read as the reverse complement.
GTTAGTGGAGCTGTAAACACTCAAGCTGTGAATCATCTTCACTGAGCGGACAGCAGTGCAGGGTTACACACCCGCTGCCGCTGCCTGTGGTATGCACACACACACACACGCACACGCACACGCACACGCACACGCTCACACACACACACACACATGAAAAACTTTCATTGGTTTCCTCCAAGACGTTGGACAAGAAGGTCCAGAGTTAAAAAAACAAAACAAAAAAAAAACAAAAAGAGGTTTGGCAAAGCTGAATTTACGGCTGAAGACAAAAAAAAAAATAATAATAATTCTGAAGCGTCTCCAAAATGAACAATACACATTTTCAGTGTGGAAGAAGTGTAACTGATATAAAACATATATATCAATATATAGATGGATCAATAGATCAGAATTCTGTTGTTACACTTTTACAATGACAGCCTTCTACATTTGAAGAGAATATTGAGCATCATTATCAAACTAACGACCAGAGCAGCAGACTGAGGAAAAGTGCACGATTAAGTTAAAAAAAAATCATATTTTTTCATTTATATATATATGTATGTATATAAAAAAAATCATTTGATCGACTTCACACAATTGCGGCAACAATGTTAGAATATATATTAAAAAGGAGAGAATCATCATGAGTTTCTGAGCAGATGAGGAGAAGACAGGAAGACTTGATGAACTCTGCTGCTTGTTGTTTCCTCGCAGAGCCCAGGCTGAATTCCTGAGCCTCGCACCCACACCGCGGCACCTCGGCCAGTTTCCCCAAGAGCTTAAAGACGAAGGCACGCTGGGAACGAAGTGGAAGGGGGGTGGGGGGGGCAGCGTCTCACAAAGTGAATGAGAGAAAAGAAGGCACAAAAGGTGGATTGAGAAGCCAGAGTGGAGGAGAAGAGCGAGGGAAAGCCAGCGAGAGGCCGAGTGAAGAACCCAGGAGGAGAGTCTCACTCTGGGAGAAAAGGTGAGAGAGGTGATCAGGCTCTGCTCAGACTCATGAGGCCACCGGTGGTGAGCGAGTCACGACTCCGTCCGAGACGTTCGGCCTCCAATACCACACATTGTTCCCCCGAACAGAGTCACTGCTGCGATGTTCCTTCTACTAGAAACTGAGCGAAGACGGAGGCCCAACTGGTCCCAAGTCCGTGTCTTTAGGTCGGGACATTATGGACGGGAGGGGAGAGGAGAACCTGGTGATGGAGGGAGGAGAGAGGAGGTGGGGAGGAGGGCATGAGCCAGCAGAAGAAGTGTGAGGCTGTATTCAAATGAAGACACCGAGGAACGACTGGCTGGCTGGCTGGACGTCAACAAGAGGAAGCAGGGAAGCAGAGGAGAGCGGAGCTGATGACACGAGCCGCCTTCAACCACACACACACACATTCACGTGGAGGCAGAATGGCCGACTTGTTTTCCTAATATTACCGTTTCATCTATTTGAACAATTTAATTTTCTGTTTTCATAACTGAGGTCCAATCGGCGACACTTCTGAAGGATCTACTGGCATTAAAAAAACAAAGCAACCTGTGTTGTATGCTGCTGAAAATCATTTAGAATTGAAACCAATCTGTTCATTTTAAATAAAGAGCAACTGGAGGTGGCATTCAATGATGCTTTTAGGGTTCCACTCAAGGACTAATCCACTCTATGGTGCCTGCTCAAAGTGACACAAAATATTTATCATGCTTCTGGAAGCACTGGAATAGATGTCTGTCTTGTTTAGTATGTCAATTTTTCTCTGTACTAATATGGACCTGAGTCTGGAATAAAGTTTATCATATCATATCATATGTGTAAAATGAATAATAATAATGTTGATACAGTGAGAACAACATCATTGTGATCAAATGGTATTGGAGGCTCACTGCAGCCACTTTGTACAGTAAGTGCTGCTGGTGGCTCCGAGTGTCAGCCAACAGCAGCTCCGCCGCCGTGTTGTGACACGAGCACTCCGGCTAAAGTGGAGCGGACGGTGGCGTCTCTCTGGAGTATCGCTGACCCGGCTTTGCACCTCTGGCCCGCTGGGGTCTGGTGACGCCTGTCACAATCACTGTTTACATATTCAGCGCTGCAGGCCTGAAGGGCCGGAAGTGCTTATTGGCGATGACAGCTCCACCAGAGGCTCTGGAGGGAGGCGAGGGAGCAGTTCCAGAGCAGGACGTGTACACAGCATCCTCCTCATCACCCACCACCACCACCACCACCACCCAGTGACCTGGGGCCGACCTCCAGCCGTCACTGTGCTGCATGCTGCCTCGCTACAAACGTGCAATTTAGGAAAAAAATAAAGAAACAAAGGACGTCAAATCACATGCATTTAATTCCTAATGCAGGCATGGGCAAACTACGGCCCGGGGGCCATGGAGGGCCAGTTAACCTTCCTAATGCGGCCCGCCGAGCTTGAATAAATTATATCAATAGTTGGTCAGTCATAAAACAGCTGTATTTGTGTTTTAAGAGTCATTTCAAAGACCTTTTGTTGCAACTTTGCTTTTGTTCATTTTCAACTGACATTATAGCAACATGTTTCCTACATATCCCATGATATATTGTCTCTTCCTACGAAATGGGTCAACAAAACACTCCATCCATCATCTGCTTCCAGCCCCTCTGTCACATTTTACAACCCACTGTGGCCCCACCAGTCAAAAAGTTTCCCCACTCCTGTCCTAATCTGACGTGCCACCAACCAGCAACAAATAAAAACAAAAACATCTATTGAGCCACTTTATCTGGACTCATTTTCTTTTCTAGTGATTGGATTCAAGGTGTCAGTTTCACGCTGTTCACTGTTTCCAGGTTCAGCTGAGAGAGAGAGAGAGAGAGAGAGGGAGAGAGAGAGAGAGAGAGAGAGAGAGGAGGGCCGGCTCATGTTATCAGCAGCAAAGCAGACGGGTGAGTGGCTTCCATGCAAAAATCAACAAAGACGCCGTCGTAAAGGCAGGACGAAAGGAGTGGGAGGAGGAAGAGAGGCAGGAGGAGGAGGGGGAGGGGGAGGAGGAGGAGGAGGTCTGGTCCGGTCTCAGTGACCGGCTGCGTCCCTCTCAGGGTCTTTTTTCTGCTCACGTTTGCAGAGTGTGCTGTAAAGTGTTGCCACGGCTTCATGGCGTAAACAAGCACGCCAGGGTCACATGGTGCTGATAACCCCCCCTCCCCTTCCCCCTCCCCCTCCCCGTCCTGCTGTGGGGTGTCAGTGTTGCGATGAAAAGAAGGAAAAAAGAAAAAGATTTTGATTCATGACTGGATACATTTTTGAGGGTTGGATAACGTCGGAATGCAAAGCTTTGGACCTGCTTGGACTTCCTGAGACGGCGCAACGGGTCCTTCACAGGTCTTAGCCTGTATGCATGTAAAACTAAGAAGAACTTCAAAATAAAAGCTCAAAAAAAAAACCTTGAGGCTTCAGGGTTGTTTGGTGAAACAGTACAACACCAACTGCCTACGTCACTGGGATGCGTTCAAGAATAGTTTCAGAATCCTGATTCGGACGTCCGGGCCCAAAGGAAAATGGAAGAAAAAAAAACCTCCACACAATGTGGATTTAAGAAGTGCCTGCATCATATTGTGAATGGAAGGATGTCAAAACCTGTAAATCAGGCCGTGTTCTGACCCAATCCACCGCTGTGGCTGCGCATCCAGCATTGGAGGGCATTTAATAACAACCAATGGGAGGGATACCTCCTACTGCAAGTGCCTGTTTCTTCTCTTTTTTTTGGCACTTTTACCAGAAACAGGATCAGCCTGAGCTGAAAATCTGTGTGAGCTTACTTCCTAAGCAGCCCAACCAGGCCGTACGGGAAATCAACAGTCGTGATAATCAGTCAAAGGTGATCATTTGCCAATAGAAGCTGAAATTTCAATGAAGAAGTCTTCTATGTCTGTTTTGAGCACATCAGCCGACTGCTACACAGTCTTCCACTCACTCCTGGGTGATTGTCACAGAGCGCTGAAGTTGAAAAACCAAGCAAGACAAATCCGAATGACGGACGCCACTGTATTAGTCTGCACGCCAATACTGAAACAAAAGCAGATTCAGAGCCGAGATCACAGGCAAAGGAACCACCGCCACCCTTCCAGCACCGATTAGGTTGGCGTTTCATGCTGATCACAAGCAGGCAGGCAGCGAATGACGACGGGATCATTTCCAGCGCAGGAAGAAAAACTACTTTCACCTTCAAACCCCCACGGCGAGCCACTACGCAGCGACTGATTGGTTGAAGCCAGAGCAGCGGCAGGCGTTTCATCATACCTACCTGCTCGGCCTCCGGGCAAGACCAGTGTGTCCTCAGTACATGACAATACTGGAACACACACGGGAGACATTGCAGGCTTGTAAGAAGAGGAGGGAAGGGAAGCGTCACATCTGAAATCATTCTGCTGCTTCTCCCATTTCACCAAGAGGTGGCGTAGTGTTGGGTTTTAACACAGTTGTAGGACGACCTGACCTTGAGGCTTTTGGTATGTGAAGACACTAAGACTTTAAAAGCATTTAGTGGCCGTCCTCCACCACGGAAGGTAAAGGTCGATGTCAAATGAACCGTGCAAGCCATTCAAGACTAACAGCGTCCGAGGCAGTCGCTTCGTTCAAACAGTTCTGCACCAACCTCCGTTTCTCTCCTCCGGGGCTGCGAGGCAGAGCCTCAATTTCCATTGGTCCACAGGCGGAAGCGGCGGCTGGGCTGACCACTGGCACGGCTGACCAGCCACCTCTGGACACCTGAGGAGAGAGGAGATTGGAAGTGAATCAGCTGAATTAAAGCAGGTTCATGTCACGCAGTTGTCCCACTGGTGTTCACTCTGCTGCCAAGTCAAGGCTGCGATCTCGTTCCTAGTTTGATGTTTGAAGTCCTGTTTTATTTTTTGACTTGAAGGGCCCTCTTGTTTGCTTGTTTCTCTGCTCTTCTGGCTTCCCGGTGAAACAGAGGTGGGATTTAAATGCACACAGCTGCTGCTGCTGCTGCTTTGCTCCTCACCTTGTTGTCTTTGCTGGAGCCGACTCCATTGCCGGAGGAAAGAACCCTGAGGACAGACAGCAACACAGCGGGGTTGTTTTGCATTCAAAGAGCAAAGAACACGCGTCTCAAAAAGAATTCTTCACACTATCATCGCTGTGAGACATTTCAAGTGCCATCAGAACTCTTGGAAATAGGCAGATGATAAAGACCCAGAGTTGTGATGTCTTCCACACCAGGGTGACTTTCCCACTGGAAAGCCAGTTAACTGCTGAGCAGGGAAGAAACACCCTCAGGCCGTGCAGATGTATTACTTCTTATTTAACCGTATGAATCAATTGTTTTACTTGATATCGCAGCGCTGGTCGTCACAATGCTCACACGCAGTTTACAGACTAGCAGTGACACAACAGTGTCTGTGGTGGGCCGGCACATCCTATAATAAAAGGCTACCTGTGTAACAAGATTAGCGTCCAGGCTTATGAATGTATTAGCAGGGGGAGACTTTGTGAGTCACAGCACTTGAAGCTAAAAAAAAAAACTACAAAAAAAAAAACCTCATCCATGCATATAAAGCTAAATGACAGACAGTCAGTTGATATGAAGGAAATGTTGTTATTCAAGAAAGACAACAGTGACTGTGTGTTCGGAAATAAACAGGGGGAAATGTGTTTTTATCCTATTTCTCTGAATATATATGAAGATGCACTTACTCGTGGGGATTAAATGGTCCTGCAAAGAAAAAAACAAAACAAAAAGGAAAAGGAAAAAAAATTCAGATGCGATTACAAACAAACGAAAACAACTTTTTTTTTGCACTGAAGGTGGGATGAGCGTAATATTCTTTGTGCAGAGCTTAAACCGAGCTCACCTCTGTTATGCATGGTCCTTCTGGAGTAACGTCGGCTGGGTCGTCGCTCGAACGAGGCCGATCGTCTCGCTTTGTTGGCCTTTGTCGTCTGATATTCTGTCTTCCCACTGATCAGAAAAATGACAGAGTTCAGTTTTTTCCATTTGGAAAGGCAACTGTGTGTCAAAAGTCTGTCATTCTCATGACTACTGACACTGCAGCTTCTCACTGAAGGCATCAAAACTACGAATGAACACACATGGAATTATGTAGTAAACAATAAAAGTGTCAAATAGCTTCAAAATAGCCACCTTTTCATAAAAAGCATATTTAAGAGTTATCAAACATGATTTCCTTTGCTGAATAATGACATCTATCTTGCTCATATATTTGATGTCTTCAGTATCTATCTGCAGGGTAGAAAGTTGTAAAGATTAAAAAAAAAATTGCATGAGCAGGTGTGTATATGTATATATAAGAATATATATGCATTTTTATATTTTTTTTTCTCCAACAATCTGAGCTGCATGCTATTGTACCCAAAACAAAGGGCACTGCTCTGACCCCTGCTGAACTCTGGATCTATCCAAGCATTAAAATTCTTGGAAAAACAAACTCTGTAACCTCTGTCCTAAATCAACACGTGTGCAAATGCTTATTTAACCGGGCCGTGTTCGAACCCACACGGACAGGCGACTAATCACGACTTCGGCCTGTGGTAGGCAGAGAGCAGAACCGATATCTGGACCCACAAATACAGTATTTGCTGCCAAGATCCATAACTTGGATGTTTTGTGGGCCAAATCTCTCAGTCCTCTACTTTATTTTTTGTTTTCTCTTGATGCGTCTACCCCGAACGTGCACGTCTGACCTGTATCTGAAGCGCGAGCCCATGCGTATGAATCCCGAGCGTGCAGAGTTCTTCTGGACGGGTCCTCTCAGCCTGAAGAAGGCGTGGTGTTCCACGGCGCACTTCCACAGGTGCTTGCAGGCCTTGGGATGGTCCATCCTGAAGACGAAGGTGTGCTCCTGCTCTTTCCCCTGTGGACGGCGGCGGCGCAGGTGCAGAAGTGAGAGGAACGTCATGGCCTGCTCATCGCGGCCGCCGCCTGACAGGCGGCTCCGTCAAGAGGAACCCACGAGCAGCCAAAGAGGTTCTGACTGGGTTTAATATCTGCTTGTCCAGCAGGATCGACCGTCACATCGTGAAAACAGAGGACTTAACATCATCTCAAAAGCCCTGAAGATCCAGATGAACACCATCTCGCTAACACCCAACAGCCTCCAGACTGGCAGAGTGAATACGAGCCGCTGTGTGCGGACTCTGTCTCATTAATCTGATTAATGTGGTTGCGGTGGAGCTCTTCCGAGGCCACGCTGCACTGCTGCTCCCTGGCGCGCCTCCACTGGCTGCATATTTTCATCAGTTTTCAGGTGTGTGCCTCTTGGGGGTGGTGACCCCTGACACCCCCTCCCCCCCACCCACCTCCCTCTGCCAGGTCACCTCGGACGCTGGGTCTTAGACTATCTGGAAGGAGGGGAGTCGATCATGTCACCCTCTGTGTTTACAGTGAGTGGAAGACAGAACGTCGAGTGCTGAGGACAGAGACGAGGAGAGGCGACTTCCAGAGGGCTGCATACCAGGAATACCAGGGTGGGGGGTGCCGGGCTTTTTATTAAGCCAACTCTCCCAAAGTCAAAGCCTCTCATAAATACGAGCCTCCAGGTCGTGTTCAGAGACTTTTCAATTGTGTCTTTTTTTTTCCAATTTGAACTGAACCCTCTTGTTTGGACTCCGGCCAACTGTTTTGTTTTGCTTGCGGTGATGTCGGCCTTTGTGAGAATCAGTAAATAATAGATTGATTTTCATTTTTCCTGCCTCCTGAACCAGATGAGACAGAAAAACTAAATCTAGAGCGCCGCCTTTCTGCATTTCTGACTTTGAAGCAAACCGCTGCTTTACATTCTGCTGCGCAGTTCAGTATTTTCTCTCCCTCTCTGCAGGTCGGCGGATCAATTGTGACGTCAGACAACTTCACGGGGCGGCAGGCGTAACAGTTCAGGCAGTGTTTGGCTGCGACACCGTGACAGAACATGTGCAACGTCACCTGATCATCATCCTCCACGACCACCAGAGTCAGTTTGCTTTTCTTGAAATCCAGACACGTTATCTTTGGCCTAATGACAGAGAGACAGGAGAGAGTAAAAGAAAAACAACAACACTCGCTTCATGTATGTGCAAAGAACAAATATCAATAAAGTCTTCATTGACTATCCGCATCTTCAAAGTGGAACGTTGGTATAAATAATAAACCTACCAGAAGAAGAGGCCAATCTTGGTTTGTCCTTCAAACACCAGAACTCCAGTTGGAGTCAAACCCAGACTGTACTCATTACCGTCTCTGGCCTGCAGGACACAAAACATCCCAGTGACTCCTGAGCCAGCGCGTGTGTGTGTGTGTGTGTGTGTGTGTGTGTGTGTGTGTGTGTGTGTGTGTGTGTGTGTGCGCGTGTGTCCATTACCTTGACCATGTGCATGTCCACCCCGTACATCTCCAGCCACTTGGCTTTATTCAGGTAGTTAATTTCAGCCTGAGCTGGTGTCTGGCCTCTGCAGGGGCAAAGAATGAAGGAGGAGAAGCAGAAGAGCAACGTTGGAAAGATCAAAGTGTGAACTGCATCAACAGACTGAGGTGAAGAAACAAGTGAGAAGCATTGCAGAACTATTTTATTTTTATATATATATATATATATAAATATCACAGGAAAACTGCAGATCTGTTTAATAAATATTCTTGTGTATTAGCATAAGATTTGCAGTCATGTATTCACAGTGAAATGCACACCTGCATTCCTTCCAGGCGTTGAATATGGCCAACTCCACATGCTCCGTCTGCTCGGGCACGAAGCGGAATTCTGTCACCAGGTCCAAAGTGTGTTCCAGCGGGTCGCAGTCGCCCAGTTCAGCTGGGGAATAAACAGAAAGAGGAAAAATACACAGATACACAAAACCGTCAGGACCCACTTTGAGCAAAACGGCTTCACCTGCAGGTGCATTTTGTGAGGGAGCAAATTCGAGCGAGAAAACATTGAGCACAAGGTTGAAACAAACATTCTCTGGTGTTGTGCAGCCAGATTCACTCGGCAATGTTTGGACCGAGTGGAGAAAGGAGAACCGGTCCAGCTGTGAGCTAACCCTCAGGACACAGAGGAGAGCAAAGACTCTGAACCCAACTTTATCCCAGGACCAACATCATTATTGTGGAAAATGGAGGGGGGGGAAGAAAAAAAGAAAAAAGAGGAGAAAAGCCGAGAGAGGGGAAGAGAGGAGACAGAGAGAGGGCTGGATTAGGGGGCCTCGCAGAGGATGGAGCACTAATGAGCTGGCGTTGACCCCTCAGTGTGTCTGGATCTGTGTGTGTGTGTGTGTGTGTGTGTGTGTGTGTGTGTGTGTGTGTGTGTGTGTGTGTGTGTGTGTGTGTGTGTGTGCAATTCCATTTCATAAACATCTCCAGTAACCCAGTTATGTTGATTTCAAGCAGCGACTTTCTGCATTTCCCCTCAACTTGAAAACTTTAAAATACAGCGAGGACAAAACAACGTTGGCCAAGGTGGCAGACGATCTCGCTCGCCGTCCTTACCCTGCAGCGAGAAGGCGGCCAACTCCACGGCCGTCTCAAAGGGACACTCCAACCTGCAGAGAGACAGACAGACCAGCGTCAGCGTCGCTGTTGACCTCCTCCCAAGGCCGACCGCAATCTTATCTCAACCTGGTTCCTGCTGGTGAAACTCTGCACATGTAACCCTACCAGCCCTCTGGTGATGATGGATGGATACATGGACAACCATTGCAATCGAGTGGCGCGTTTGTCAAAGTGGGTGGAGTCATTTCGGGAGGTGGCGTGAGACATGAGGCGGGGTTTGCTGTTGTTTATTTGCACAGCAGAAACGCTAGAAGTTATTTGCACAAGAGAAATGACTAAAACAGATTTTCTTTTTTTTTTTTTAATGTTGTTTCAATAAAGTTGAAAACATCCTATTTTGTCACCATTCTGTCGGAGCAAGTCTGAGAAGCACCGCTATATACGGATGCGAGCGCAGAAGGAAGAAGGACAGACAGGAGCTGACCGACTTGAGCTTCAAGGAAAAATGATTTCGCTCGGTTCACATCACCGACACACCGACTGACGGCTGACGTGAATGCAAATGAGCCCTGCCACATACACAGCAATTAAAACGGAGCCTTAATCCAGTTAAGACGACGCTCCGAGTTGCCATGAAAACAGCTGTTTATCCTCCTCTTAATTAGAGTGAGGTCATATTCACACGGAGCGACGGCTGCACTGAGACGTGTGTGTCTGCGCTGATCTCACAGCTGGCGCGCTGGCACGAGCGCTCGGCAGCGAGGCTCACTTCTCCGCTGCCACCTTCTTTTCTTTTCCGACAAAAGCTGGATTTTTTTTTTTTTTTTTTTTTTTTTTTTTATTATTGAGTGTGCAGGTCAGAACTTACTTGCCGCTGAGGATGTCTTGCTTTAACTGTAACACAAAAAGGTACCTGAAAGAAAACAATCGTGCACTTAAGTCTCTGAAGACACGTCAAACACAAAGGTTGCGGTTTTAACACTGGGGTTCTTGTTTATTTTCACCTGGTGAGCTCCTCGTGCAGGTTGTTTGGCTCCGAGGAGTAAAATTTGACCTTCATGTGAAGGCAGTACGGAGGGCCGACTGTCAAACGCGAGAAAAAAAAAAAATAAATCTCCATTAAAGCAGCGAATAAATCAACATCGGGGTTGGTACGAAGCCGAGCGCACGGCGTTCACTTACTCTTCACTTGCTTTTGATACTTTTCGTCACGTCCAGCCAGTGCTGAAAGACAAGGAAGAGAAAGAGGGCGACTTGACAACACGGCGTGTTGACTGGCTGCAGTGCTTGGTGAAAAGCCCACTGCAATATTTACAACCATTTCTTTGCAACTGGGGCAGGAAAAAAAAAAAAAAAAAAAAAAAAAGCCCACAAAGCAGACGGTTGAAAGTTGGGAGGCCACAGCGCCGCTCGCCGCTGTAACTCTTCCTGGAAGTTCAGGCTCTGTGAGGCATGAGAAATGTCAAGGAGATGTGTCGTGTGTGTATGTGTGTGTGTGTGTAGAGAGAGAGAGAGAGAGAGAGTGGGAGAGAGAGATAACAGTGGAACTCTCTACCACGCTCTCCCCCACATTCCTCATCACAGCCCCCCACCCTCCCCCTCCCCTCAGTTGCATCTCTCTCTCTCTCTCTCTCTCTCTCTCTCTCTCTCTCTCTCTCTCTCTCCTCTCTCTCTCTCTCTCTCTCTCTCTCTCTCTCTCTCTCTCTCTCTCTCTCTCTCTCTCTCTCTCTCTCTCTCTCTCTCTCTCTCTCTCTCTCTCCACGGTCTTCACAGTGTATCAGGGGGGCAGAGGAGAAAGTGTCGCGGTTCGGCCCAGTCAGTGGAACTGGCCGGGCTCAAAGCGCAGTTTGACTCCAAGCGCTGACAAAAGTCCCATAACCAATCCCCTTAAGTGCATTCAGCCAGAGGAAGAAAAGTCCCGGGTCCGGGCCTCTCTTCCAGCGTGTGAACAATCGCTCCAAGCGAACGCACAGAGTCCGGACGGGGACTTTGTGCAAACTGCGTTTCACATTGACCCGACGTCAGAACTGACGTCAATAACGAGACTTTGTATGTGTTGATTTGTTTTAGGTTTTAAAATTCAAATGTAAAAGATCCAACACAAGAAAAGAACCATAAGAAAAAAAAGGAAAATCTCGTTGTGTAATTTGAGTCTCCAACTCTTACCGGCACCTGCGCCGAGTCCATGAAGCGCAGTCCAAAGTAGTCTTTCTCTATGATGTCCAGATGGTACATGATCTGTTCGAAGAGCTCCTCCCCTTTGGCTTTTTTCTGCTCAGGGAAACACACACACACACACACACACACACACACACACACACACACACACACACACACACACACACACACACACACACATTATAAATTTGTTAAATACCAAAGTACTTCAAGGATCTGTTGAATTATTTTGTTGGAAGGCATCAAAAATAATACAAAAACTTGTATGTATTCGTTCTTAAGCGCTTAAACTGTTTAGTCAGAATGCCACTAGTTCAGAAAAAATATTAGCCTGCAACTATTTTCTGGATTTTTAATACGGAGGCTCAGTACAAAAAAAAAAAAAAAAAAAAATGACCATGAAGGAATCCAACTTGGAAATACATCACCCAGGCCGTACCAGGTAGTACCTGTGATCTGCCTGGAACTGGAAGATCTCCTTCTCACATGTGCACACACACAGAGCGAAGCAGAGCGACATGGTTGCCATGACAGCGGGGTGAGGGAGGGGAGGGGGGGGTTGAAGTGCCCCTGGCTCAGAGGAACGAAGGCAAGTGGGGCTGCTGGAGACGTCATGTGACCCCCAGTGCGGAACAGTGTCAGGCAAAGAGGGGCCACTGCATGTCAGTGATTTTTTTTTTTTTTGCTGGGTATTGCAAAAGAAAAACAACCTGGAGAGACGACGAGCACCTGCGTCCATCCACCCTGGCCTGGACACTCAGAAACTGCTTTGGCTGACAGACGTTCTGCTTTAGCCCAACACAACTGCAGCCTGCAGTGTTAACCACAATGTGAATCATTGATCAGCCTTTACATATAGAATGAAGGGGCAGTGAGTGAGTGAGTGAGTGAGTGAGTGAGTGAGTGAGTGAGTGAGTGAGTGAGTGAGTCAGGTGGTCGGCCAGACGCTGGGCAATTTTTAAAGGCAGCAGCAGCAGCAATGATCACAAACTGGGCGCCTTCAGCAGTAGAATGGGGAAAAGATCAATTCTTTTAACTTGCTGGAAGTCATCCCTTTGTGATGTCACAAAGAGCACCTAGATGCGCTGCTGCTGGGGCGACTCATCACGTGAGGCTGCCACACTGGGGTGTGAGGAGGTGCAAACGGGTGGAATATGGGTCCTTGACAGTGTGCTGGGAGTCGTGGAGAGTGAGTTGTGTGGTGTGCAGCAGGTCCACACACACACACACACACACACACACACACACACACACACACACACACACACACACACACACACTGAGACCCCTGGAGTGCACTTGGGCAGCTTGTGGGGGGGTAGGGGGGGCTGGCCCCATGCTAGCTGGCATACCGCACCCCTACACTACCCAGGGAGTGAGAGCACAAAGGACTCATTGTGTGTGTGTGTGTGTGTGTGTGTGTGCGTGTGTGTGTGTCCTGTTATGCCTGCCTGCAGTATTGTGGGGTTGTGTTTTTTTGCCGTCTCTCTGTCTCGCAGACACGCCGCTACGGTGCCGCTCAGGGTTCGCCGCTGATCGTGCGCGCAAAAAAACGAAACGTTAAGGTGGAGTGCGAGAAGACGAGCGGTTTCGGGGAAGTAAAACACTTCATTAGCTTCCTTTACACACTTGACACGGCTGTGAGAGCGACGCTGGGAAAGCCCGGCTGCTCCGCTCTCGACTCATAACTTGGGAAAGGCGTTTTCTCCTTAAATAATGCAAGAGGTCAGTTAAAGCAATCTGCCGACGCTCTTAAAAGCTCCGCCCGTTCAATTATTGAAGGCTCCAGTGGCGCCGCGTCAATGCGTGTAACAGCCAATATCATTATCAGCTGCACAAACACTGATGTCAAATTCATTATTTAAGAAAAAAAAAAAAAAAAAAAAAAAAAGCATGCACTTTGGCAAAGCTTTAGGCTTGAAGTAACGTTGAAGTCAGTTCATTGGCTAGTCCTTGATTTTGGTATTGTACAGTTTGGTTTATACAGTTGGCTAACATGTTTCTCTGAAAGGAGCATTAGAAACTACAGCATGGAGTTGGAGCGCAGCCTTTCTCCGCACTGACAGTGGGGCAAACAAAGGATTTGGCAGCCACCGATTCTGCAAGTTGCTCCACTTAAAAAGATGAGAGCGGTCTGTAATGTTTATCACAGGTTCACGTCAACTGAGAGACAGAATGTGAAAAAAAAAAAAAAAAAAAAACATCCAGGAAATCACATTGCATGATTTTCAAAGAATGTATTTGTACAGTGGTGCAGAAAATGAGTATTTAGCAGCTACAAACAAGCAAGAATCCTGGCCCTCACAGACCTGTTACTTCTTCATTAAGAAGCTCACAGTCTCTCACAGTTCAAGTGTACCTATGATGAACATTACAGACCTTTCTCATCTTTTTAAGTGGGACAACTTGCAGAATCGGTGGCTGCCAAATAAATGAAAAGTGGATAACACAAGCAAGCCGTCTAAAATAAAGATACATCTTATATCTGTGAATAAAAGTCAGTGAAGAAATAAAACGGCGCCAACGCTGTAACTTATCTTGTGTTAATGATGTCTGCAAGGCCAAAAAAAAAATCTAGAAAAGCCGGAGAGGAAGTGGGAGGAGGTGACGGCAAACAGATAAAGAGGGAAAACAAGGAAGAGTTTAGGAGAAGGAATGCGAGTCATATGGCTTGATGGAGTGGCGTATGGACATGGATGGTGCTGAGCAGAGGTTTCCCAGGGCGACGCCGCTGGGTGGCCTTCAACTGTGGGGAAACACACAGCTGGAGTCCAGCAAGGCATGTGAAAAGGCCCCATTCAGGTTTAGAGTGGCCTCGGCTATTTACAAGCACATTTTCTAAAGGCAAAAACAAACTGTACCACATGGAGGAGGAGACCCCCATCAACCCCCCCCCCCCCCAAACACATTTCTGACAGCTCATAGTAGTCACACACGTCAAGCTGCCCACACTGAGCCAAACCAGCTTACAAGCTGCGTTTCCACGACCTCTAGAACTGTGCAAAACCTAAAAAAAATTAAAAAAAAACTGGTGATGGAAACATCTAAAGAGAAAAAAAACCCTGCCATGTAAACGCAGCTACAGACGCCATCGCTGCTCCCACAGAAATCCTGGAAGCTTTTTGCACCACTGCAGGCGACGCAGTCAGCGGGAGATGGACTGCCAGCAAAAGGCTGCTGGGTTTCTCAGGGTCAGAGTGAGTCAACGATAAGAGCGGCTGAGACACAGATAGTGCAGCTCTCTGCTGTTTGCCTTCTGGCTTCCAAGTTTTCCCTGTTTCTGCAGCTAACGCTTCTGTTTAGCTCGGTGCCAAACAGCTTTGAACGCGAGTGTGAGCGGACTTGGTCACAACTCTGCTGACTCAAAGAGTGTGTGGCGTGAGCTCACTCTTCAGACAGGCTCTCATTAATGTGTTACTCATTCTTGCTTACGAAGGTTGGTGAGGAATTCTGGCGAACTGATTGAGACCAAAAAAAAAAAAAAAAAGAAAAAAAGAAAAAAAAATCAAACAAAATTCTTTCGGTCATGGATGGTTTCGCTTCCCTCTCAAACTCACACACACACACACACACACACTGGCGAACAAAATGGTCAGACTCTGCCACACCTCTTTGCAGTCTTGGTAACGTAGGCCAGACGGCGAGATGTCAAGATAAGAGTCAGTCATAGCGAGAGCAGCTCGAGGCCTGAATGGCCTCAGTCAGAGGAATGCTGCAGATTAAAGGTAGGAGGAGAACCAGGAAGAAAACTGGAAACGTATTTAAAGAAGAAAAACAACTAAAACAAACACTTGTTATATATGATTTCCAGTACCATGCAGTAAATCATATTTTGTCTAAATTGCCGCTTGGCGTGTTTAATCCTTTCCATTGAAACGGACGCCTGCCTGAGCTGGCAAACAGCGAGACGCAGAGAAGAATGACAGGAGATAAAGCAGTGGGGAGGGCCCAGAGCCGTCCTGCACTCCCTGGTTATGAGGCACACGTCATGTGATGCGGTCATGTGACCACGTGCGTTCTTTGGAGAGGATCATGGAATTACAGGTGATCAGCAAACCCACAAAACGCACACAAGCACACACACGGGCTTAGAGGACTGTTCCACTGACACAGGAACACCACAGTCACTCCAACGTCCCTTTTCGCCTCTACTTCCCAGTTATTATTAAACCAGCTTGACGACGGCTGCCAACAGCTGACGCTCCGTCAGAGCCGCGCAGCAGAAAACTCTCCCCTCTCTCTCTGGAGACGGTGAGGAAACAACCCTGCAAGGCAGCAGACCCTGTAATCCATCTCAAAAAGTTTCCGTCAGAATCACTTTAGGGATAATTTGAGCATTGAGGAACAAATGAGCATCCTCTCAGGAAGAAGAAGGCCGAGGCCTGGATTTAGTTGGGACGGAAACAGGAAGCGACCGAAGCTCCCAGACTAGAACGTATGTTGCAGTTTTATCAGTTCCATCAGGACTGGACAACATTTCCTCATTAAAGAAAAGGACTGAGGGCCATTTCAGGCCCCCCCTGCCTGTGACAGTCAGGAGTCTGGACTGAGACAAAGAGCACAGCACAGTGTTGTCTGCCACAGGGTGCTGATGCAAATCGGTCGCTGCCCCTCGGAACCAATCGGGAGCCACGCGGCGTAACCAGCGTGTTCAGCAGATGGCGAAGATGTTTCACCAACTTCCTTTGAAAGTCGGTCATAAAGAGGTTGATAAGTGTGCCATAAAATGATTTCTCATTTATAACACTTCACGTGCATGCACTCACCAGCTGCGTTTCCATGACAGATTTTCACAAAATAAAAGCCATATTTCTAAAATTTCCACAAAGTCCAATTGCGACTTGCAGGTGTTTCCATTGAATGGTGTGAAGCCGTAATTCTCCTCAAATCTCGTCCCGCCACATTAAAGAGAATTTCGTTTGCTTTTGTTTGTTTCCGTTTGTTAGCTGTCAAGAATGGTTGTTGTATTTTTCTCTTTGATTACTTGTAAAAAAAAAAATATTCCGTCTCCTCCTCCTCCATCTAAACATATCACGCCATTTTCACTGGTCAGTGAACTGGTCACGTGACCCCGTACGTCACGTCCGGTGATGCGTACATGCAAAAAAAAGAAAGTGTTTCCATGACACTGCATTGCAATATTCCTCTCTATGGATACGTCTGCGAAACCTCCTCACGAGAGCGTCAAAGCCTTTTAGTCACAATTGAGAGGTTTTTCCAAGTTTAGCCGTTTCCATCAGCGGTTCTTTATCGCCATATTTAGGTTTTGCGCAATTCTACGGGTAATGAAAACTCTCAGCTACTATTCCCTGCATGTTTCACAACTGCAAAATTCATTTTTTTCACATTCCAACGATCCGTCCGGTGCTAAACATCCACAGTTCATGATAACCAAACGTTGCCTAATACATCTCAGCACACACAGGGCTCTTACCGGCAGGTCGACGCTGACGTCCGTCCCGTCCAGCAAGGACACGCGGCAGGTGATGACGGACTTGGCGTCCCCAGACGCAGGGATGTGCGTGACGGCCCGCTGGGCCTCCCGCAGGCGCGTTTTCTCGGCATGCTTCCGGATGGAGCGCCGCCCCAGCGTCCTGCGCAGGAAACTAAGCATGGTGCAGGAGAGGGGAGGTTACACAGCAACACCTGGGGAGGAAAGAGAACATCAGGGGTCAGAAAAAGTTCATCTTGAATTGTAAAATAAAATAAAATAAATAAGTGTCCTTGTTTTAAGATTAGATTAGATTTTATCATGGACAAACAGGGAAAAGCCGTGACCAAACGGCGTCACTATGGGACAAAATAGTTGTGTTGCAAGAGTTGTGAAGACCGCACAACGTCAACGGTCATAAAATCATAAATTCCTGCAAGGTGGAGCATCCCTCCTGTAATAGATGCTGATTACGTCATGACTGAGTTCATACATAAAGTAAAGAAATCTAATCTAGTAAAGAAATCTGCAAATATCTTATTAATCAACCTCGAAACATAAACGAGGCGCGTTTGTTCAGCTAACGCCAATTAAGACCAAATGAAGACCTGCAATAATTCCACCGCTTTGACCTTATTTACTCCCTCGTGACGTCATTAGCACTGATGAAAAACCAAACCAACACGAATAATAATATGAATGACGATACACTAAACCGAGGGTTACTGGCACTTGTATTGTATGTCGGTATTCCTCGTTGCAAACAATTGATCTATATCTAATATTAATGATATCATACAACTTATAATGTCACATATCGTGCATTTACGTGTAAATGAAGGCACGATGCTAGCTACTCACGATTTCGTGTCAGAAAACACAAGTGGATGAGATGAAGCGAGCCGTCAAAATCGCGTTTGAAATCGACGAAACATGAAGAGGAAAGACTAAAAAGTCGGTGAAAAGGTGGTGATTAAAACGCGTTAGTGTGGACGGCCACACGGGAAGGAGGCAATTTTCCACCCAGAGCCTCACACTTTTACATCGCCGAGGCCTGAAAAGTACCTGGACTAAACGGAGGCAGGCAACAGGTGTGCGCTTGTTTCGCTCTACCCGCTAACCGCCGCGAGTGGGGCGAGAGCGGCACGAGTGGGCACTCCGGCCTCGCCGAAGCGCCCCGTGATTCAAAACAAACGCCTCCTCCGACTCGCGGCGCTAGTAGATGGAGACCGACCGACCCATACACTTGCTCCGCTTGGCCACTTGTGGCTGCGCGGAGGTTCTGGATGAGTGGGGGGAGACCTACCGAGACCTCTTCGGAGCGACTCACGGCCAGAGCCCGTCCGCTTGCATTGTAGTCGAACCGAACCAAACATCCGCCCTCGGTGTCTCTCCGCCGTGGAAACTCCGAGCCTCCGTTCCCGCAGGTCGTTTTTTGCGACCTCGATAGCGCCACTGGATAAAAATTCTCTCCCAGCAGGTCACAACAAAAAAAAAAAAGTAGGAGGCAAAAGCTTTTCCCAGGATGTGACGTCACGATAAATCCCTGACAAAAACGTGATTAGCATTTTTAAAGGGACAGGGTCCTCGTCTTTGAAGCCGTTATTCAATGACACTATATACAGTTTTATTTCTTCGGGTTTTTTTTTTTTTTCTTTCAATATTACCCTTTAAAGACGAAACATTTTTGTATTGTTTATTTTATTGACTTTAAACTGAAAATAAATCAATGATTTGTAATATAAAGGTTGTAAAAATTAATTGAAATTGTTTTATTTATTTATTTTCAAACTGAAGATTGATCCATAACATACCGTCTTGAACATTTATTAAAGGAGTACTACCAGATAGTGTGTGCCAGCTTACTGGGGTTCGGTCTCACAATGAAAACCACTTCCTTTTGACAACAGCACCCCCTACTTGTTACTTCGGGTGCAGCCAGACAAAATAGTTCGACTGAAGAGGTTGACAGGTCACTGAGCTTTTAGTACCAGAGTGGGCGTGTGGTGCGTAAGGATGATCTTTGACAGTGATGTTATTGCATTTCCTGTCGTCCCTGTTGATAAATGATGAATGATAAAACCCTGTGATGAGATGGTTTGCTTTACTCATGCATGCAAAACAATGCAACCCCCATGTGATTCCCGTGCTAAGATGAATAGCACAGTGGCAGATGAAGCATGCATGAGTAGTACGTGCTAGAAATAAAACACCTTCTTTTGCTGCCTCTACTTTTGAAAGCAATGAAAGACGCTAAAAACAAAAAAAAAAAAAACAAACAAAAAAAGAACTGCATTAAGTCCGTCAAATCATCTGACATTATAATAAATCTTTTAGGTCAACTGGTGACAAATCTGCCAGAGAGGTTTTGTTTTCAACCACGTCCTTCCCCTGAAAACACACTTTTTAACATGTTTTCATTCTTCTCCGAGAGCCGTGCTCTTAGTCAGCGTTATTGTATTTGACAGGCCAATTTGGCTCCATCTCACTCTGCAGTTTTAATCTCGAGATGAAAACCAGCCATTTGTTCCCATCTTTCCTCATCCGCTTGCTCATGCACTGCTCAACCTCACTTACGGTGTTGGAAAAGCAAAGTGGTCTGAGGCCACGTCTCCATGCTTTGACAGACAAGCTTTAATTGTTCACAATCAAGCTTAAAGACATGTCCAAAGCACTGTAAAACCACGATACAAAAAGAAAAAACAAAACAAAATAAAATAAAATAAAATAAAAAATAAAAACAAGCAACTGAGGACAAAGGGGTTTCTTTTTATAACACAGGTAGGAGTTAACCAAGAGTATAATACGGCTGAACATTTCTCATTAATTTGTGTTTCACTATATACACCCGCTGTTATGGATTACCATCCAAAATAAACAGATTTTTTTTGAAATAGCAGTCTTGAAATACACACCATTCGTGTCACATTTGAATCATCCAAGAAAGAAGGGCGAGAATAAAATAAATGAAAAAAAAATCTTTCTGCTCACAAATGATTTTCCCTTTTATTTTAAAGGTATTTTTTTCATATACAACATTGTATTTACATGATCTAGTATTATTTACACAAAATTAACAAGTGGCACTGTGTAGTTAGGAGTTATTTTGTCTTGTTCCCTACTGGTCTTCTTCTTTTTTTTTAAAACAATAACTAAAAATGACAAATCAATAAAAACAACAACCTTTTCTGACTCGTCTGCAACGTTTTCTTTTCTTTTATCATCATCATTGTTTTGTTTTGTTTTTTTAAATCAGTAGCACTACCTGCCACTCTGCCTTGAACAAAGTGCTCTCCTTATCTAACTCAACTAGGGCCATTTCATCATCTTTACAACAATACAACACCCTCGCCGCCCCCCCGAGCCCTCCTCGCGTCCACACTCTTCCAGACTAACTTTGATCCGTACCTTAAACGCTCAGACACACAGTACCAGTGAACGGGCCGACAACAAGGCTGCAGCACTGCTGGACCGGACACGCTGTTCAGCGCCGGCAGCTCCCTGTTTATTAATGATTAACTCATCCCTGCGAGGCCAGCGTCTCGTTCTCTGTCGGTAATTTGCCAAGATTCAGTGTTTTCTTGTTTTTGAACTTGTTAATAGTCGCCCTCATGAATTTGGTCGATAAATGAACAAAAAAAAAAAAATCGGGTTAATGGGGGTTCTGAATCTGTCAGTCATCAGGTACCAGCCTTTGCTTTTTGTCTGTGGGAGGGGGTGCGCTACCAGAGGCGGCGCTACTGCTAAGACGCGCCAGCGCTCTGCCTCGAGGCCGTGCGTGAGCCGAGTGGGATCCGTGCAAAACGATCCAAAGAAACAAGAGGCATCTGGGGAAGAACAATGAGAAGAATGGAGTGTGGATGTTGCGTGGGCTCTGTTGATGTTGCCTGAGAGAAGGATAGAGATTTGTTGGCCGTTTTTTTTTTGTTTTTTTTTTCTTCCCTTGAGGGGAGCGGAGGGGAAGAGGCGGTAATATCCAAGATGTAAGGAGAAAAAATAAAGGAGGGCGAGCAAAAACAGGAGCGCTGCTGCTGCTATCATTATTATTCCCTTCTTCATCCCACCTCTCTGTGTGGCTCAAGCATGACGCAGCCGCTTTTAAAGAGGAGGCTTTTGCCACGGATGAGGCTTTAAAAAAAAAGGAGAGCAGAAACAATCTTGGTGCTCTATGCATCTTTTATGCTGTAAAATTCGGGTCAGACTGACGGGTTTGTGGCTTTAGGGCACAACCTTTAATTCCAGTTAAAGGACAAGCAGGCTTAGACCAGACAGCTAACAAACTAAGGGAAACAGCGGAGGGAGAGTGAGAGCGCACACACACACACACACACACACACACACACACACACACACACACACACACACACACACACACACACACACACACACACACACACACACACACACACACACACACACACACACACACACACGGCTTTTCCAGAGGAATCCACGGCAGCAGCACATCGCGGAAAACAAAGGATTTTAGTGAGACGATGATGATGATGATGACACCTTCGAAAAAACTGAGTTAAAACTCAAAAGACAAGGTGTACTATGGCAACATTTTAAGGAGTCCTCTCTACACGCACCTCAACACGTCAGCCTGCAGATTAATAATTTAGTACCACCATTGGGGGAGGAGGGGCAATCAAAAAAGAGAAGTATCGATCCAATATTCTGTCTGTGCCGCCGCTTGCCTGCCGGACAGTCGGGAGTCAAAACAAGAAACGCCTGCTCTGAAGCTCCGCCTCTTTGACCTTTGACCTACCCCACTGACACCAGAGACAGAGCGTTTGGAGGAGAGGGAGTTTAGGAAAGGACGACCGATCCAAACCGATGCCAAAAGAGTACAAAAACAAAAAGAGACCACGTGTTCAAACACACGGACGGGGCAGTGGAGAGTCAGAGGGGAAAAAACAAAGTTCTGACTTTCATTTTCTCATCAGCATCATGTGACGCGTGACCACGACCGAGCTGCCTGCGACCCGATGCTGGTTCCTGCCATCCTGAAAAACGCCCCAGTTGCACCGTTCCAGTCAGCTGCGGCTGGGCTCTACTTGCCAGTGTCGGGCTCAGGGACACTTCAGCAGGGATCCAACTCACTCAGCCGACACAAGTGAGTTGAACTCATCCCCGTTTCTTAAACTCATCAGCCGACTGTGAGATCGAGCGAGGGAGCGCCCTAGTGGAGCCTCTCTGTTCGCTTTCTACGACAAGATTCTCATCTTGAGCGATATGTCTTTTTTTTTCCTAGTTGCCGGCCGTCGACGATGGATGCAGAAGTGAGAGAGAGGCGACCAGCTATCACCCCCCACCCCCACCCGCTCGGAGCGCAGCGAGGGGGCGTGGTCTGCAAAGCTCAGAGGAAGAACACAAAGTAGGAGTAAAGAAGAGGAGTGGCGTCGGACAAGAGGTGAGACACGTTAAGCGCTTCCAGCCGTCAGTCTGTGCTGTCAGAAAGCTGGAAGAGGAAGCTGAGCAAAGGGTAAAAAATTACAATAAATTAATAATAAAAAGAAAGAAAGGAAGTTGCTTTTTTTTAACCCCCCTCCCGCCCGTCACAAAAAAGCAAAAAGCAACCAGGAAGTAGTTAGAAGAGGAGGAATCGCACTACGTAAACTAGCTAAGATTTAATCAGGAAAGCATGAAGCTCTAGATTCATACAAACAAACGTACAAGACTTTTCCTTTTCTGTTTTTTTGTTCAGTGGACAGGGTTTGACACAAACTAAAACACAATAAATACTTTTTCTCTGAGGAGCAAAAAAACAAAAAAAAAAAAGATAAGGTAATATCTCTTTATCAGCTAAAAGGACACTAAAAAAAAGGAAAAGAAAAAAAAAAAAGGCAGGTCCGTCTGGCAGACTCGCTGAGAAGGGGGCGGGGCCGCCCTTTGGAGACAACCAATCAGGAGGGGGAAGCGATCCAGCACGGTGGGGCAGCCCCTCCCCTTCGTACTTATGGCACTACAGCAACTCCCCATCCACATTTTATACTATTAAACTTCTATCATTTCATCCTTTGAATATTTTTCTCTGCCCCCTGTCTTGACCCTGAACAGACGACACTCCCCCTACTGGTACCTACTCAACACAGCTGGGTTTTCCTCTCTTTTTTTTACCCACGTTTGTTTGAAGTTTGTTCATTTGTCCTTTAATTTCGTGTTTTTCTTTTTTTTCTGAAATCAGCATAAAGTGCAACAGTGCTTTTGTTCTCTTCTCCGGGGGGCGACCCCAGCAGAGGTCACGGGTTCGCGGGCTCGGGCTCAGGCTCAGGCTCCGCCTCCAGGTTCGCGCTGGCCTCGCTGGTCATGCTGGCAACGCTGGCGATGCTGGGCTCTTCTTCTGCTTCCTCCTCTTCCTCTTCCTCCTCCTCCTCCTCCTCCTCTTCCTCCTCCTCCTCCTCCGTCACCTCCCCGACGTCCAGCACCTCCACTTCCTCATCGTCATCGTCCTCCTCGTCCAGGCCTCCCTCCAGCAGCTCCGCCCCCACCGCCACCGCCGCCGGGGCCTCGCCCTCCTCGCCCTCCTTCTTCTCCTCCGCCGCCTCGCTGCCGGGTTTCTGCTGCTGCTCCTTTGTCTCCTCCGGCCTCGTCTCGTCTGCCTTCTCTCTCTGCTGGTAGATGGCGCACTTGAGTGGTTTGACCAAGCCCTCCTCGTAGACCTTCAGGATGGCCTCGCACACAAAGCGGTACTGGCTCTGCAAGGGAGGCGGAGGACACAGAGGGATTTTCAGACATCAAAGATTCAGCAGCAGCAGCACGGACTCAACCAGGAGCGCCACCTACAGGCGTCTGGATCATCATGGCCCTCTGGTCCCTCATGGTGCGGACGATGTCCAGAGGATACACCGGCTGGCCGCTCTCCATCAGACACAACGCCGTCTCCATGGTGATGAGGACGCCCGTCCGGCCGATGCCCGCGCTGCAGCAGGAGACAACCAAACAACTTAGAAGCTGATCCATCCGTCCGTCCAACCGTCCGTCCGTCCGTCCGTCCGTCCGTCCGTCCGTCCGTCCGTCCGTCCGTCTGTCCACCACACAGAGTGAGAGAGAGATAAAGACTCCTACCTGCAGTGCACCACCATGGGCTGGTCCTGTCCGGCCCGCTTGGTCCGGACCAGAGCCACAAAGTCCAGGAAGTCAGTGGAGTCGTCGGGGACGCCGTGGTCCGGCCAGGCCAGGTACTGGATCTGAGTGAGCTCCCTCTGCTGCTCAGTCTGGGCAATGCAGGGTGGGAAAACATCACCATCATCATCATCATCATCATGATTATAATTATTATTATTATTATTATTTCTACATGGCAAATGATGGCAAAGACATTTAATATTTTAAGATACTCAACTGTTTTTGACTGATTTTGTGGCAATAGTTCTGAGTTTGTGTCAAAGTTGCAAAGTCAAATCTATAAACACAAACTACACAAGGCGAGCAACAAAACCAGAAGCTGAAGCTCGACCCAGGGTGACTTTGCACCAGACTTTCTCCCAGCTGTGTGACCTGAGCGGCACTGCGCCCGTTCAACCATGTTACAGAACAAAGAGCGTGAAGAGCAGCGGCTTTCTGGCTCATTCAACATTGTGCTTTCCTCCTCTGCCGGATGGTGGAATCTAAAGATGGTGCGGTTGATATCAAAAGTAAAGAGCGTCCACGTGGCAGCCAGCGACGGAGCTGCACTCAGCGGTGAGGACGTCAACACCAGCATCTCATGGGAAGCATCAAACATCACCGCTGCCGCCGCCGCCGCCGCTGCTGACCACCGCTTCATGTGTGACTCACAGCTCTTCCTCTTTAATATGTCCTCTCCGCGTCGCCATGGCAACACATCCGTCGCCATGGCAACAATCACAGGCGGAGCAGAATGCTAATTGCCTCCTTCGACAGCCGTAATGTATTTTAAAGGCCACGACAGGCAGGGCAACACGCTGGGAGGGACTCTCGGGTCTCGGGAGGGGGGAGGGGCTTTTCAGGAAGGGGGGAGGGGTCTCGCACGCAGCGGGAGATCAGCAGGACGAGGCGGAAACATCGGGGGTCTCCGCTACTCACGGCTGCTGAACCACAGGGGGCTGAGCTCCGGCCACTGAGCGTCGGAAGAGTTTCTTCACTGTGTCGTCGTTTGAGTCGTTTTTAATTTCAGGAATAAAATTGCAAATGAATACCAGAACATGTTCAATGAAAAGGTGCAGCTTTTACTTTAGTTTTTGTACTGTTACAGAAGCCTACAGGACTTTACTGACTGTTACAGAAGACATGGATGATTCATGAATAAGGCAAAAAAAAAAAGAAAGGTTAAAAATAAATTTAAGGAGGACTTTTTGATTTTTAGCCTTTCGACTTCACATTACCATACGCAACATGACTAATAATCAATATGTTCACCCACCAAGACCAAAGTACAGCTGTGAGCGTCATGAGGAGAACTGTCACCATCCCACTCTCACTCTCTCTCTCTCACTCTCACTCTCTCGCCCTTCTTCTGTTTCCTGCACAGTGAGTGGCTGGCTGGCTGGTTGGTTGGATGGTTGTGAGGGGGGGGTTGCCATGGCGACCGGTTCTTCCTGATACGAAGCCCCGCGTGGTGCAGCATCCAGAAAAAGAACAGCCCACACTGGTCGCCATGGAAACACACCTCCTCTGAGTGCTCGTCCCCGCCGGGGCCCCTCCCCCACCCAAAACCCTGTGGGGTCGGTGTCCCTCGCCATCCCACATCCTGCATCCCCCCACCGGACTTTCCCCGTTTCTCTCTGATCCTCAAAGCCTGCCCGGCTGCACGTGCATGTTTGTGTGTGTGTGTGTGTGTGTGTGTGTGTGTGTGTGTGTGTGTGTGTGTGTGTGTGGTGTGTGTGTGTGTGTGCGTGTTTACCGGGGTGTGCGTGAGCGTCATCTCCCGGACCAGGAAGGCCGAGTTGCCCTCTTCGTTATGGCACGTGACCGTGAAGTCCCCGTAGGTGGTGCTACTGTCTGGGTTGGGCCAGTACTGGTGACACTTCACCTGCAAACACAGTCAATATTTACTTTAACTTGGCAGGGCCGCTCCATTTCTCCTCGGGGTCAAAGGTCAATTCCTGCTGCAGAATAGCACTCAGTCAGCAACACCTTTGGTCAGACTTTAGCCCTGACAAACACTGCACTGAATTATTTTTGCAACAAGTGGACTGAGTACAAAGTACAGAAAGAGAGAAATTGATGCAAAAAAATAAAATAAATTGTAAGAAAATTAACAGTTTGTGTAATAATGTTTATCTTGCAATAAGAAAGAAATGTGTCTTTCTTTACTTGATAAACTGTTAAATACCTAAATATGTGTTCATTCATACTGTAGTTTTGATGTCTTGAATGAAAGAAAAACCATGAAGTCAGAAGTGAGTGTCCAAACTTTTGACTAGTAGTGCACAATAAATATCAGTAACTAGTCCACCTACCCGTCCTCTCTCAACCTGCGTCGTCAGCATGACCACCATGGACGATCCCTGCTCCCACGTCATCTGCCAGAAGTCGGAGCAAGTGTTGGGCAGCGGGCCCTGGCACGCTATGTAGCGGTTGATCAGGCTGGAGGCAGGAATCTCCATCTACAGCACAGCAAGAGCAGAGCAGAGCAGCGTGACGCTACAAGATTTCAGGAAGGTTTTAAGTTTGGAAGCGTTTTTTTTTAAAGTTTTACATTTTTTCATTCCGTTATCACAAACTGGGCTGCAGGGCTTTTTGTTGTTGGTGGTTTTTCCTGATCAGGCCAAATTCATAACGTACAGTGACAGACGGCGGGCCTTGGTCGCATGGTCCAACAATGACACCACAAAGCTCATCGTTCACTGAATCAAACATGAGCTGGAGAGACGCCTTCAGTGCAAAAGATGCAGGGTTTTGTTTTTTTTATTTTTGCTTTTTCTTATCGTTTCAGTGAGAGTTGACTCGGAGCTTGTCAGGGTTCACTCAGCGTGAAACACTTTCAAGATAATTAACTTAAAACAAAAACTATCAATACATGACCACGTAAAAAGCATTGAAAGGAAAACTTTAAGCTCCCCCCAAAAAATGTTTTGTCTTTGATTAGTTAATGACTCTCCAACCGCGAGTTTAACACGACCACTTGAAGGTTTTAACTACACGGGGCTGTAATTTGTACACACAGGACGGGAGGGAGGCAAAATGAATGAAAAACTAAAAAACATGTTCACTCTTAAAATGAACCGGCCCTTTAAAACTCACACACTCCTGTCAACTTAACCTGACTGACACATTTAACTCTCTGGGTCGCTGCTGCTCGTGTGGTTCATGTGGTTCATTCATTCACCAGTGTGGCTGCCACCACCGCCGCCGGACGTGCACTCTGAGCGGTTGGAAGGAGCGACCACCCAGGAAGAAAGTCAGTCAGTCAGTCAGTCAGTATTCAGCCAGCCAGCCAGCCAGCCAGCCAGCCAGCCAGCCAGTCAGTCAGCCAGCCAGCCAGCCAGTCCGTCAGTATTCAGCCAGCCAGCCAGCCAGCCAGCCAGTCAGTCAGCCAGCCAGTCAGCCAGCCAGTCAGTCAGTCAGTCAGTCAGCCAGTCAGCCAGCCAGTCAGTCAGACAGCCAGTCAGCCAGCCAGTCAGTCAGTCAGTCAGTCAGTCAGCCAGTCAGCCAGCAGTCAGTCAGTCAGCCAGCCAGCCAGCCAGCCAGCCAGCCAGCCAGTCAGTCAGTCAGCCAGCCAGCAGGCCTCGGTGAGGCACTGGTATCGACAGAGAGATGAAAAGAGAGAAAGAGCGGAGGAGGAATCAACTCACGTTGATGTAATTTGCGTTGATGTAGTCATCTGTGCTCTTCAGGATGACCCGCGTGGCATCATCTGCAGAGGGAGGCAGGCAGAGACAACAGACAGGGAGGTGAGGCGGCACGGCGCGGTAGGAGGAGAGAGACAATGAAAACCAGAGAAGGAAAAGTTTTGTGTTGCGACACCAGGAGACGTACACGGAGAGATGTCTCTGTAGCGATTTTTGGAAACGTTCTGAGGTAATTTGGCACACAGCATGGTCATCCCCGGCCTCTTCCTGTACAGTTGCTGTAAGAGAAGCAACCAGGGGCTCACGTGAGAGTTGGCAAATTCATTTTCAAACGGATGAGAACAATCACAGTCTGGAAAGCGCGGCTCGGCTCGCGCTCCTGCTTTTGAGGAAAACAAAAGTAGGCGTGCTAGCAAAACAAAACCAAAAAATCTGTTTTCAGTATTTGTCAGCACAAATGACTTTGGCGTGGTCAGTTCTCAAGCAATTTGGGATGATTTGCTGGAAGTGTATATCACATGACACCACGAGGTGTTCGGCGACATGAGGAACGAAGCAGGAAATGTGTCTCCTCACGTCAAACTGTGCCAGGATGGCTCCGCTGCCCAGGCCGTCCTTCAGCACCACCATGGAGTCTCTCAGAGCGTGTTGGTCCAGCTGGGTGGGATCCTGAGGAGACTTCTCAGGGATGTACTGAAAATCAGGCTCCGAGTCCGCCTTCTCCTCCACCACGTCGTAGATGGCTGCCAGGAAAACACACACGCACGGTTGTTTACACAGAAAGAGGCAGCAGGAGGAAGATGTGTCGCTGTGCAAACGATGGCAGGCTGGGCTGCAGCCGGCATGGCAGGACTTTAACAGTCAACCTCCCGCGAGTCGGGCTCCATCAAACGGTCCGGCTTTCCATCGCAATCTGACGCAATCTCACATCTCCCCTGACGTAAGAGCCCATGGAATGCATAAATCCCTTTATGACCCAGTTTAAGATACCAAGAATTTTCCACGTTTCATCATCCTTAGGAGCTCTCCTCCTCCCACTTCCTCCCGCCGCTGATTAAAGGAAACACTTTGGCGGCGATCGCATACGGCTGAGATGGACAGAAAGAAGACGAGTGGAGGAGCTTTAGACTCGGGACGCCGCAAACGGAGCGAGAGGAGGCTGTTAATCTTTAGTAGTTCTCCAACATCCAGCCCGTTATCACTCGTGTGCTCACCAGGTGGTGATTCATGCATCTCTAAATTCGGACAGGGTGCAGTGAACAAAGATTAGTTGTTCCCACAGAGAAGGAACAGGTTCGCATTAAACAACATGACAAACACTGAGACAGACAGACAGACAGACAGACAGACAGACAGATAGACAGATAGATAGATAGATAGATAGATAGATAGAAAGAAAGGCAGAAAGACAGACAGATAGATGGATGGAATGTTGAAGGACGTCATTTGACCTTCCCGCCAGTCTAGGAAACTCACCGTTTGGTCGGACCAGCAGGATGAGCTCCCCGGAGTGGCTCTCACAGCTGGCTTTGATGAACATGACCACCTGATCGTGGGTGTGGTCCGAGATGTCCCGCCCATTTATTAAGACCACCTGGTCGCCCTCGTTAAGCCGCGGCACGCACAGGTCAGCCTGCAGGTGGGGGTGAGTGCAGTGGAGACGGTGAGGCCAACTCGCTGTTTTGAGTCCATCGCAGGAGACACTGCAGCTGCAGACTTACCGACGTCCCAGGAGCCACTCGAGACACGATGATGGGCATCTTCTGGTCGGCGCCACCCTGGAGAAACAAGAACAAGCAGATACAAGCAGTTAGCCGGCACATAGTCACTGCCATGGACGGATGGATGATGGATGGATGATGGATGGATGGATGATGGATGGATGGAAGCAGTTTGCTCAAAGGTGTCAGTCTTTGCTGCTGGCTGCTCTCTCACCTTGACGTTGAAGCCAAAGCGTCCGTGTTCGTCCGGCCTCATCTTGATCAGCACCAGGTTGTCGTGAGGGACGACCCCGTTCAGCTGCAAGTCAAACACAACACAGCCGTTTGTTATTCACTCTGCAGAGTTTAAAGGGGACGGATGTGAAATCGATCCTGTTCGGTCCTGACCGTGGTTTTGTCAGTGTTGGCGGGGACGTCGTACATCTCGTTGAGGTGGTTGTCCAGGAGGCTCTGCTGCGAGTGGGCCTGGATGATCTGACTCAGGGTCTTCCTGCTCAGCTGCTTGGGGGGCAGAGCAGGAGGTTGACTGTCGATCCCCTCCGGAGACCTGGGGGAGGAGGAGGAGGAGGAAGGGAAGGAAGGAGGAGAAGCTGCTGAGTTCTGATCCACGTCAACATCTTGCTGAGACACACAGAGTCGAACGGTTACACTCCAGTTGTGTAATATTTCCTCGTGGCCTTAATATTCATCATCAAGACCCAACGAAGACCTTTAAGTGCGGGCTTAATCACGACTTTGCAAGATTACAAAACAAGCTCATTAATCACAGCACAGAGGCCAAAAAACGCTGACGACACGCTGCCGGACTGGCCCAGCCTGGCCCGGCCCGGCCCGGCCCAACCCGGCATCTCGGACAGAGCAGAAGCCAAGGGCACATATTTGAGGGACAAGTGTAGCGACTCCAGCAGAGGCTTGTCCTGCTTGTTAGAAGAGCTACGCTAGCTATGTGGCAAAAAAAAAAGAAAATAGGAAAGGAAAAGGAAAACGAGACAAACGCAGAAAAAGGGAAACAGAAGAGAAAGAGATTGCAGGAGACACAGAGGCTTAATGGCACTCTGTGTTAGTCGGAATGCATTAACCTCAATAAAAGAAGGGAGAGGTAGGAAAACAACCCCCTCTACATGACCCACCCACCCCCACCTCCCCATCCCATCATCCAGACAATAAAAGGCAGTCGGTGTGTGTGCACGAGGAAAGTGCACGGTCGGTCAGGTAAGGCTTTTCAGCTGCATCATGGTAAAAGCTTGTCACATCACTCTGGGCCTATGTCTTTAAGTGTGTGTGTGTGTGTGTGTGTGTGTGCGTGTGTGCGCCCACTCCTCAGGGCTTTGACCACCAGTCAACAAGCATTGCCTTTGTTTTGGCTGCTGCCACTGGTGCCACTTTGCGTCTTAAACACACACGCAGCAAACTGAACATTTATTGTGGGTCAGACTGAGGTCGGGGCTTCTTGCGGCTCGGCAGGCGGGATCTCTCCATCCTGGGCCACCGCCGCCAGCCACATTTGAGACAGACACGACTGAGACGGAACTGAATAAAAAAACGGTTTTAGTGGCAAGTCGTAACCCGTTCAACTTGTCCCAGAACAACAGAAACGGTTGTAAAGGTCACATTAAATTGTCAGAAAATAATTGTGATGATGCTGTGCAGATCTCCAGAACACCACAGCGTTGACCTCAGTTGTAGATTCCTGCTAGAAAAATAAAAATCGATGCCCTGTTGGACCCTCCACCTGTTTGGAGGGAGGCAACGACAAGGCTTCCTCTGAGGTCGCAGAGCCCTTTGTGACATCACAAAGGGGTCACTTCCTGCACAACGATATATTGTTTATGCCTGTGCTTCCAAAAGGAAGCTGATTGCCGCGTGCACACAGCTGCGTTGAGACGCATCCTTTAATTGCACCTTTTGTCTCTTTGAGCGCGCAGGGGGAAAGTGAAGACGCTGGATGTCGGCGGCCGTCGCCGTGACTCGCTGCGGTCGGCTAAAGGGCTCATTTTCGCTGCGGCCGACTTAAAAACGGAACATTACAGAGAGATCGTCCAAGGGCTACGCTTGTATTGTATTGCTCATGTCTGGAGCGAACGCTGTATAACTGTGGCCTGTGGGAGGGAAGGCCGATCCAAACTTGGGTTTTTATTGGAGGAAAATGTTCGAGGAGCGAGAGGACACACAAACACAGTCAAATGGCGGCACCCCAAACTGTTGACGATGAGGTAGAACAGAGGCCCTGCAGCATGTGACTTCCGAGAGTTAGCAGCTTGCCGAGGACAACGGACGCGATGCTTCGTGGAAGAATGTGGCAGCGTTAAATGAAAAAGCACAACGTCGGAGAGTTCTCCTGCTACAGCTGCTGACCAGCCACAGTTAGAATGACCAGCAAAGTGTTTGGGTGGACGACTGGGTTTGAGAAGGGCATGATGAGAATAAGCATAATGCTAATATTTTCTTTTTGTATTTTATTTTCAAATAAAGTATGCATAGTTTTTTGAATATTAGAAAAAATAACCTGAAAAGTTAACAGATTTTTTTTTAGTGAGTCTAAACGACTGAAGAGCGTCACTGCTAAAACGAATGGCTGCTAGGATCTGCAGTACTGCACAAAACACACAGCCGAGAAAGAAAGACTGTGCAGGGAGTGTTTGTGGTGTGCAGATGAGATAGCAGGTGATTATGTCACGGTTTGGCTCGGAACAGAGTGATGAGACAACAACTTGGCCTGCCTGCTTTCTTCTGTGTGTTTCTGAGTGTGTGTGTGTGTGTGTGTGTGTGTGTGTGTGTGTGTGTGCGTCTGTATGTGTAGCTAAGCAGCGGAACTACCACTGTAATGTTACTTAACCACTCTGATTTCCAACTGAGAAATGTTCCATCCCTCCTCTCTCCCTTTCCATGTCCTGCCAGCTTTGGACTGAGGCGCACACAGCTTCCATGGAGCTCTGCTGCGTGTGTGTGTGTGTGTGTGTGTGTGTGTGTGTGTGTGTGTGTGTGTGTGTGTGTGTGTGTGTGTGTGTGTGTGTGTGTGTGTGAGCAAGCCACAGATCAAGAGCACCTACGGCCCCAAGGCCTGTGCAGTTTTTCCAGAACATAGTTGGCGATCAGACGGTGAAGTGGTGGACAACAAGCTGCTGTATAATCATATTTTCACTTTGAGGGGAAGCTCCTGTGTTACCGTCACTTTTCAGATTTTTATCCTTCATCCAGTGACGCAACCTCACAAGATTTAACAATGCAAATAACACTTACAGATCTCTGGAAAACTGCATATTTAGCCTTGTGTTAGCTCAGGAGACACATCTGGCCTGTGTCCGCTAACCTGGGAGAAGTGTCGGTGAGGTGACCAACAGCCCTGTGTGACATCACAAAGTGCAGACTTCCAGAACTGGACGCATTACTGTCTGGAACCCAGAGCCAGCACATTAAGTGGACTTTAATCATTTCTGTGGAGTTTGCTGAGAGTAAAGTGACTCTGGTAAGAGTTTGGTGTTCTGTGGACTGCTCCACTCTGAGGCGGCTGCAATCTAAAACAAGCACTTTGATGAAGTTCTTACTGGGATTAATCTCAGTTCTATAATGGCTTATTACACACACACACACACACACACACACACACACACACACACACACACACACACACACACACACACACACACACACAGTTCTAGTTCAGCCCTGTTGTGCAACCTCCCTGCACTGCTACGGCGCTATAAACACATTTAACGGGGCTGTTTTTCAAAGGGCTCATCTTCTGAATGGGGCCAGCCGAGTGACGCTGGGAGAGGGTGTGAACTGCTGGGAGAAGCCACAGACACAGACACTTAAAAAAAAAAAGAGCCCACTCAGCAGCAAAGTCAGACAGCGTGGCACTGACACGGATGAGTAAAATTAAACTTGAGGATTGAAGGGCCAGGCTGTTGTGGCTGGCGGCTCTGTTTGTTTGCTAGTGAGTCGAGTTTGAACAACAGCAGAAAAAATGAAGGGTAGAAGGGCGGAAGGGTGGAAACTTACGGCGTGGAGTCCAAGCTGATGCTGTTGGCCTGCGTTGACGATGCCGACTTGTGATTGGACGAGAAGACGGGCAGGCTGGGGGAAGCGTGGATCACATGATCAACCAGGTGGCCGACAGACGACGGTCGTAGTCGCGTACCTTCTTGTACAAACAGCGAGTTCCTGAAGCACAAGAGCAAACAAATCACACAGTCACGTGTTGATTAGAATCGGATGACACGGATACAATTTTATTGGGGAAATGGGATTGCATTTCTTTTTGTTTTCGTCTTTATTCTTTTAGTCTTTTAGGACCTTATCTTACTTTGCTTCCAAGGGCACATTTGTCTATAACTTTAAGTGAGTCCAGAGCTGATGGGACGAGATAAAACTTCTTTTGGCTTAATGAGTCAAAGACTCAGAACAGAGCCCATGGATTAGTGCAGATTCCTCCTGCGACCACATTCAAAGTGCTGCTGCATCTTTTGACCCGATGTGAACTGTGACACTCACTGATTGGGCGTCCCCGGCGGGGAGCGGGTGGGCAGACTCTGCGTCTCCAGCCTCTCGTCTGATAGGCTGTTCCTGCTGACTGACTCCCAGTCGGTCCCGCCCAGCAACTTCCTGGCCAGCGGCTTGCTGGGAGATCTGCAAGCGAGCGTTCCAGTCAGTCGTCGCAAACGTGAGCAAACACTTGACATAAGATGCACGGGATCAGGGAGTAAATAATGACCTGGCAAACACTCGGTCTTTGATGCCTTTCTCCTTCCCGTACTGCACAGACTGCACCTCCGTCCGGCCGCTTCACACAAACACAGCACAGACCACCGTCAATCGTTCACTTCCCAAACAGAAATGTGCAAAAAAACAAATGTGAAGATGTGCAAAACTAATCATTTTGATGTACTGAATTTTGTGTTTTGAATTTTTTTTTCATTTGTTTTTCTTAGTCCCCACAGGAAGTAGATGATATAGGTACCATTGCAGGTGATTGAAATAATTGTAACTTTAAAAATGACTAAGCACATGTCACTAGCTGTGTTTCCATGACAGTTTCTCACACAAAATAGAAGCAATGTTTCTAAAATTTCGACAAAGTGTGTGTGTGTTGTGTCTCTTCTGACCAGTATCTGAACTTGGAGCCCAGGGTGAAGTAGTGAGCGAAGAAGTTCTTCTGCGGTGGGATGGGCCGCTCCAGCCTGAAGAAGGTGTGGTGCTCCACGCAGGCCTTCCACAGGTTCTTACAGGCCCTGTAGTTGACCATGTTGAAGCCCAGCAGAGACTCCCGGGTCTCATTCTGCTCACAACACAGCAACACAGAACATCAACACATCAGTCCAATCGCTCCAGGTTCAACCCTGAAATCCATCTTGAGCTGGGAGCAACCGCTCCAAGCTGCTGTGAAGAACCACAGAAGAAGACTGATGCCATTTGTAAACAATGGCTGCAGCTAGAGAGATTAGCCTGGATGCTGCTGCAGCCACATTTCAATGAAAGATTTCCTTTTTGGAACAACATATAACTCTGCACGCAGTTGTGTAGAGATGCTGTGTAGAGACACTGAGGGGCGTTTTGTGATGGATGCTGGGAGGATGTGCCGTCGCAGCATTAAGAAGGTATTGACGGTCCAGAGATGTGCCGTCGCTCTGATTGTCATTCTGTTTTCATCAGGAACACAACGGGTTCCAGGGATGCAGGACACAGCGGGGGGGATTAAAGCAGAATCAAGCAGGACACGCACACACACAGACACACACACGCACCACAGGGGGTTAATCTGACACCGATTATACACACAAACGTGGCCTCAGCTGATGTGTCATTACGAGAGAGCACAAACACAAAACAAACACAAATAAGTGAAGCGGACGCAGGCGACAGCGTTTAAACATGATGGGCACATCAAGAGTAACTCATAATTAATGTTTTTTCATAATGGTTACCAAGGTGATGCTTGGTAAGCATTATGAAATAACATTAATTATTGATTACCATTTTAATGGTAATTTACAAGCTGTAGTTTCAAGCTGCAGTTGTGAATGCATGAGTGAGTGTGTAATGTGTACGCACCGGTTCTCTTCTCAGCTGGACGAAAAACTGTTTGCACTTGAAGGAGATCTTCACTATTTTTAACCTTGAAAGAAGAAGACAGAAAGACAAACTGAGTACCTGCACAGATACTCAACCCGTCGCCGACTGATATGACATTTTTTCATTTCCACCCCAGAGTAAACATGAGACCACTGGAAACCTGCAGGTCTGCAGCAGGGATCTACTATAAAGTCTCAAGTCAATGTATAAAGTCCATCAGTGGAGCACCAACCATACAGTGAGTGAGATGGTACTGTATGTCTGCACCTAAATGCCACTTTTCAATAGATGCTATTTCTGCTAGCTGGCTTGCCTGTGCAGCTACGTTGCACAAACAAAACATCTGTTTCAGGCAAGATCTCTAGAAAATACATACAGATATATTCTGACATGTCTTGACCAAATCTGTTTCTGCATCATAACAGTAATGACACAGACAAAGGCACATGTGATGCAAACTTTCCTTCAAGACGACGTGTCTGGATTGAAAGAAGAAGACAAACTTGTACTTCTTGAACACTGTGCTGTACTTCTAGATGAAACACAGCCTGCAGCGCCCCAACTGTTGACGTAACCTCGCGGCAGAGGAGCTCTATTGGAATAAATCTGTCCACTTTGCGCATCATGAGTCTTCTGAGGAAGGAAGACGCATGAAATAGTGTTTGGATGGGGCGACCACACATGTGCTGCTGCTGCTGCTGCTGCTGCTGCTGCTGCTGCTGCTGCTGCAGTGAGAGCTCTGCTGATGAGCTGCAGAGTAACATAATACCTCCCCGGAGCTCTGCTGCTGTGACTCATCGCTCTCTGCTAAATATATTTTACATACTTAGACACACACACACACACACACACACACACACACACACACACACACACACACACACACACACACACACACACACACACACACACAAAAAACCCTCTCTTGCATGCACAAACACACACACGCACGCGCACACATGCTTAAGCAGAGCGTGAGTCATGACCCATCTAAGTGTGGCTTATTTGCCAGGCTGCAGCGGTTCGGAATAGGAAGGAGGCACAAGTCTCTCTCTCTCTCTCTCTCTCTCTCTCTCTCTCTCTCTCTCTCTCTCTCTCTCTCTCTCTCTCTCTCTCTCTCTCTCTCTCTCTCTCTCTCTCTCTCTCTCTCTCTCTCTCTCTCTCTCTCTCTCTCTCCTCTCTCTCTCTCTCTCTCTCTCTCTCTCTCTGAAAAAAGGGGACGAGGACGAACAGTGTGACAACACGAGAGCAGATGTAGAGAGACAATGAGTCTTTGTTTAAAACAGAATAAAGAGGAGAAGGAGGAGGAAAAAAAAATCAATGTGTGTGTATGTGTGTGTGTGTGGCATGGAGAAACTGTCGAGAATTACCTCCCTCTCTCTCTCTCTCTCTCTCTCTCTCCCCCTCTCTTTCTCTGTGTGTCACACACATGGACGCCAACAGCTGCTGGGCACGCACGACTGTCGCACGCTAAATTTAGCTCAACTAGACGGATATGTGCACGCCAACGGGCTCCAGGAAGGTCTTTGTCTCCACTATATGGGGCATTGCATTGATTGTGTTCTGCTGATGAAGACTTGTGGGTAAAAAAAGAGGATCTGTGCAATTACCATTGTTGCAAAACAAAAACAAAAAAAAAATGGCACCTGAATCTGTTTTACTGCAAACATCCTCCTCCAGTGAGAGGTTTAGTTAGGGCCAGAATTGTATTTATTTTCAGGGTTTTTATTTTTCATCCAGGACTGGAGGAAGAAGCCTTGCTTGATTAACCGTCACTCTCGATCTCCAGAGAAACTGAATGTTTAGCCCTCTGTTTACAGCCTGCTGCTGACAGAGAAACTTCCTTCCATAAGCGTTGCTCTGGCATCTCAAAGGATTGCAATAAAAACCTGCTTGAGGGTGCGAGAGGGGGGCTCTAGAGAGAGAGGTATTGTGCCATTTGTGACATCACGAAGGGCTAGGGCAAGCAAAAGCGTTTCCATGACCCCTAGAATTGAGCAAAACCTAAATATGGCAATAAAAACTGGCCATGGAAGCAGCTCAACTTGGAAAAAAACTCTCAAATACGGCTAAAAGCTTTTCATGCTCTCGTGAGGTGGTTTTTCAGACGTATCAATACAGAGGTACATCGCGCATGACGTACAGGGTCACATGACCAGTTCACTCCAAGTGAAAATGGCACGTTACGATTGGACGCAGGAGGAGACGGAATATTTTTGATAAGTAATCAAAGAGAGAGAGAGAGAGAGGTTTGCATGAAGCTTCTCCACTCCGATAGCGGCCGTTGCTTTAGAATTCACTGGAAGTTGAGCGACGCATACAAGGCAGCAGTTACGCGGCGCAGCGGCAAATTACGGGAGATTTCAAAGAAATCAATGCACCGAGCTTCGGCGTAAATACGGATGACAAGAGACGAATTACGCACAGAAGAGCTAAATGGACGACTTAGGAGGGAGAGGCAGCGGGGCCCGACGTCTTTCCAGGAAACAAAAATCACTTCTATTAGTTTTATTCTCAAAGTCTGAAACATTAATGCGGCACTTTGCAATCGCTGTGCATGAGAGAGAGTCAACCAAATATTATGCAGCGCACGCCTGAGAATGAGGAATCTGTGGTGGCAGTCAGAGCGGAGTTGGGTGTGCGACAAGACCACATGTGATCAGAATGAAGGAAGACAAAGAAAGAAACACGGGCCAATGTTGCTTCCTGCTTCCTGCTTCACCAAAGGAAGCCTCTGATTTCAGACTGAACTGATCACCGAGTCAGCCGTTGTTTCCTTTTTCCCTTCTCCATTCATTTCTATCCAACCAGGCTTTGTTTTCGACGTGTTCTCACATTCACACCTGAACGCTGCCAGGTTCTCGCTCTGGCCACAGCGCAGGTTCGGATCACTGAAACAGATGGCTGTGGTCTCTCAACAAGTCCAGATCAAACTTTGGCTTTCTTGCTGTGTAATTAAGTCAAAGGAAAAGCGTTTTTTTTATTTTTTATTTTTTTTTGCATCACTCA
This sequence comes from Nelusetta ayraudi, assembly GCF_046127955.1. NCBI lineage: Eukaryota > Metazoa > Chordata > Actinopteri > Tetraodontiformes > Monacanthidae > Nelusetta > Nelusetta ayraudi. The sequence continues at coordinate 945,699 of NW_027466152.1, read as the reverse complement.
CCATGGGAAATAGTTGATCCGTACCCTGTTCTTGTAAACCACAAGGCCGGCGGACATCACCCCGATAAGAATCTCTGTGTTGCTCTGGTCCTGAAGACGGCGAGACAGAGGACGAGTGAAGAGTTGCAGGTGTAAATACTCACACAGGGAGCGACTCCCTCTAAACTGATCTCTGCCTGTGTCAGACTAACATCCTCTCAATGTGCAGGAAGTAAAACAATGTCTTTCCAGATGTTTTGTCCCGACTGATTATCATATTAAGAAAGCTTTACACTTAACCTATTGCCATTAGGTGCCTGTTCCTCAACACAGACACAGTTTAGAGAAGAAATTCTTATGCACGGCACTTTTGGCATTCCCAAAGTGCCATGCGTTCCGCAAGTCATGCAGTTGAAACTCAAACGTCACGTCAAATGTAACCGACAGCCGATTGGCCGGGAGGTAATTCTGCAGCGGCGACAGTTGACACGCAGGGAACAAAAGCTTACTTACCCTTGCATAGTGCAGCTCCACCCCGTAGAGCTCCAGCGAGCGTGCTGTGTTGAGATAATTAAACTCCGACTGGGCAGGAGACAGACCGCTGCGAGAGGAGGTGACGGCGGCAGCAGGGTGAGAAAGAGAGAGGGAGGGAGAGAAAGGGAGAGAGAGGATGTGTTAAAGACACGTATGAGGGCGTAACGCAAAGGCAAAGATGATCAGAGGCACAAAGAGCACAGAACACAGTGGATTAACACAGCGTTAACAGCAGCTGCGCTTCCAAAATAAAAGCCATGTTTCTATAATTTTGCCAAAGTACAATTGTGATTTGCAGGTGTTTCCGTTGAATGGTGTGAAGCGCAGAAGCCGTCATTCTCGTCAAATCTCGTCCCCGCGAGAATTACGAGAATTACGTTACGTGTTTGTTTACGTTTGTTTGCTGTCTAGAATGGTTGCGCAATTCTAGGGGTCATGGAAACGCAGACAGTGTAACCAGTGTGTGAGTGTGGTTGATTAAGTTTAAATCTCTCTCTCTCACACACACACACACACACACACACACACACACACACACACACACACACACACACACACACACACACATTCTTGTTTGTCTACATCAGAGGAGTACAGTATATGATCAGTACATACATAATCATACTCATCATCATAATCATCATCATCATCATCACCTGTGCTGCTGGTGATGTTTGGAGACCTCTTTGTGGAAGTCCTGTGGTGGGTTGGGAATGAAGCAGTACTCTGACAGGTACCCCGCTGCGTGTTCCGCTTCGCTGTAGTCGCCCAGCTCGGCTAAAAAAATAAATAAATAAATAAAAATAAAATAAAAAGACAAAAGAGGCAAAAATGAGAAACACTCCTCAGAGCACAAAGAGGCATTACAACCATCGATGCGAGAGCTGCCGTCTAATCTGCCCCTGTGGCCCCTCGGTCATTAGTTATAAATGGCAATACAGTACAAACAAGTGAAAACAGCACTTAGCAGTTTGGTTGTTTACAGTGAGACACGCAATCACACCTGAGGTGACGCTTTCAGCCAATGAACTTTCATTAAGATCCTTTAAACTGCAGCTGAAAGCAGAAAAAGTGAGCAGACCAGTGTTTCAACCGTTGTTGAGCCGCGGGACATTTCTGATGACACACCACAAACCAAAAATGTCATAAAATGACACTTTTTAGCCAAATCATCAAGTGTCACAAATGGGCCTGTTTAGATGCCCACAAAGCTGATATCCAGGGAGGAAAACAGGCTCGCATGACTTTTAAAGCACAGTCACTCCTACAACGGAACGTAACAAATTATTTTTTTCCAACCAATTAAATCAAAGTAAAATTGGAAAATTTGTCACGCCACACAACTGACATTATCTCAAAGCACACTCGTGTGTTGTGGCACAGTGGTTGAATAAAACTGAAATAGACAGAGGCTGAAAGGGCTTCTAAAAAGGTCATTAGCTGCTATGATGCCAGATATAGACGCACCATCTAACATTTCAGACACAGGCCGGTCCACACTGACGCAAAACTGTGTGTGCACATGGGATCCATTTCATACAGAACACGTCATTAGAAGGCCTTCCCTGTTGTTGATGATTTTTTTTTTTTTTTTTTTCTGATAATGGGAACAAACAGATAGCTCGTCTGTTCTTGCTGGTAAATGAGGAGGGGATCGATGGTGGGAAGCATGCAGAGGGGCGAGGAGCGACTCCCTGGCCGCCGCCGGCGTTTAGAGCAGCGGCAAATCCCCAAAGCCATTAGCCGGCGAGCTGTTGCTGGAGGCTCCCGAGCATCAATTGGCTCAAGTAGTCCCCAGACTAACCTACTAGCCGGCAGTCTGAGCATATTGACCCACCAATCAATTCAAGCTCACCCGCTTAATGATGTGCGCCCGGCTCAGGGGAGAGATACGCTGCATGGGCCCGTCGATGGCGTGCGTCTGAGAAGGGCGGGGCCGCTTTGCCTTTTTGATTTTTGTGGCACTTGTTGTTTTTTTTTTTTTTTTTTTTTTACCTTAACAAGAATGAATATGAGGATGTGCAGAAGCCTCCCTGCGCCCTCAGCGGCGGCCTCGCACAAACGATTCTAATAATTGACTATTTTTAGAGCTTCGCACCTCCTATTCATACTCCTTCCCCACGTTCCACATATAGTTGTCACATGAGCGGAGCAGCCGGTTATGATTCACATACTCTAAAGTATATTTAGAGTATCCCTTCCTTGCACTGACCATTTTCAGAGTCTCGGAACTCTTGAGACTGGGAAAGAAGAAAAGGAATATGGGCTCGGAAGTGAAGAATACTGAGAGACTGAGGTCCAGAATCCAAAATCAGCAAATGTTGAAATAGCTTTTGAGCGGCCTTATCTCCAGCTACCTGCACCTCTTCATGTGTTGATCTGTGAGGAAGACACTTAATTCACAAACCTCTCTTTAATGTTAAGCCTCCACTGGGACACAACAGAGACTGTGGGTTTTCTGGCGCTCTGATGTAAATAACGTTTGAGGCATTTCGGGCTTTTTGCACGAACACAACTGAAAAACGGCCTCTTTGTTTAACGTGAGGAATATTGGTCGCTGCTGTGAAGCACGTGGTAAAATCTCAAACTCCCCCCCCCCCCCCGGCTGAGCCGTCTCATTGCCACAGCTGGTCATCTCCAGGCAGGAGTTGTGGCTCTGCTGGGTGCTATCTGGGTTGTTATTGCGAGCCTTAAGCGTCGGGATTTAGAGCGATCACTTGAGGCATTTGGTGCCGCGCTAACTGAATTAGCGGTGGCGTGGCAGCTGCGTCAAGCCATTTCTCCCAAAAGCAAAGATTTATCTCGATAATCTGGGCCGCCGCTGAGGAGGTGACAACACGGTGCTGAGCCGGAGAGAGCGCGATGTGGCGGCGACAGCCTTGGCCAAATCTCCTCTCACTGACCTATATACTGTAGCTTTCAACCCCCCCCCCTCAGAACTGAGCCGGAGAAGTGGAGGGACGTGAGGAGGGCGGAGACCAAAAAAGGAGGGATTAGCCGAGAAGGATGAGGACGACTCAACAGATAAAAGAGGAAAAAAACTGACAGAAGGCAGAGCAGGAAGCCAGGAGACAATAAGGCTGTGATTTCACCAAGAAAAGGGCCTCAGTGTTTCTGACGGATCCAATCAGCGTTTCAAACACAGAATCCCCAAAAAAACACAACAGGTCCAGTCTGCGGGTGTGTTTGAAAATAATATCAGAACCTTTCATGCCTCGTTTTATTATCACTGCGTGTTGGTTTTATTAAATCATAATACTGAGTAATTTACCTCCTCCTACTTTTTATTGTCTCGCTACCTGATGTGAATTTCCTCCGCAAATTTGTCTTTCTAATGCGTTTCATTGTCTTATTAACTTGGATTTGAACGTCTCCAGCTTTTTCATAATTAATAGAAACGAAGGATAATTACCGTCCGCCTCGGCCAACGCACCGACACAACCAACCGCTGGCCATTCAAGACTTTTAATTGAAAAAAGAAAAAAACCCATAAAAACAAAAATAATAATTGCAATATTAATATTGCGGCAGAAGACACTCGACGCTTAAGTGAATCCTAATGACTTGTGAGCAGCAGCTCCGGCTCGGAACGCGGCCGAGAGGAACCGCAGTCATTACGGCGGAGAGCGGTGTGTGTGAGTGTGTGTGTGTGTGTGTGTGTGAGTGTTAGCAGCCGGAGCAGAGACGACTAATGAATTGGCTCCCCGTCGTTAACCGGCGGAGCGCTCGTACCGGGGGAGCTACTTACACTGAACAGCATAGGACGCAAGCAGAGCCGCCGTGTTGTGTGGACAGGGCAATCTGAAACACACACACACACACACACACACACACACACACACACACACACACACACACACACACACACACACACACACACACACACACACACACACCGAGTGAGGAGTGAGAGGGAGTAGAAATGGATATGAAGCCGTCATGCAGACTTGCTTTAATTGGAAGAGTCAAACAGAAAACAAGCGCTGACACTTTATTACCCCGACAAAGGAGAATAATTAGCGTGCCTGCTGCATTTGTAAACCTGTCCAGTCAACTTGTGTGCGTGCGCACCCTTGTACAGGAATTTATTTTTTTATTTATTTTTTTTTCCTCTACTGATGCTCCATTTAAGAACTTTTAAAAAGGACCAATACAACGTCATTATAAAACTACAGCGGCAGGTCTTAACACTTTAAAGGTACAGTCTGTAAAAAAGAAAGCTGGGTATTTAAGGTAGCCTGCCTGACAGCGCGTTTCATATTTAGGACACAGTCAGGAGCAAGACCGTTCTAAGGGTAGGAAAACCAAAGTGCTTATATTGTACTGCGACTACACACTTTATTAATATGTTCATTTGCAGTATGTTAAGCTTTGATCAACTCAAAAATCATGAATCAAGCCAAATTTTTACACGCTGGACTTTTAATGCTGTGCACAAAAACAAACGCGTGCTCACCTTCCAGTCAATATGTCCTGCTTGATCTGCAGGAAACACTGGTACCTGCAGGAGGAGAGGACACGAAGCCTTAGTGTGAAGACCAAGCAGCAGATTCCAGACAGACACACAATAACAGTGACATCCGCGGTGCAAGATGGCAGCTAACTGGGAGCAAGGCCCTTATTGATCTATGTATATTCTTATACATAAATATATATATGAACCATTCTTAATGGTAGGGAAACTAAATTACTTTAATTGTACGGCGATTCTATGCTTTTATTAATGTATTTGCGGTTGGTATATTGAGCTTTTACCAATGAATGAAAATGATGAAACAAGTCAAATATTACACACTGGAGGACTAGCAGAGCTCCTCGCATCTGATCTCCAGCACTTTAACCAGCGCTGTTGTGCTCCTACAAGTCAAGGCCTTGTCGGCTACACAACAGATCACGACCGCGGCTCGCCTCTGTTACCGGTCCTATAGCGACAGTGTGGACGGCGCTGGCTGACCGAGTGGAACAACCAGCCGCCAGAGGAGGTGAGGAGTCGTGGCGAGGCCTCCTCTCCTCGGCATCCACATGTTTGTGACACTGCGGGGCGAAGACCACGTCACAGCTTTGATGGAGGGGGGCTGCCTTCTCATTGTCTTTAACCAGCGCGCGTCACAAGGCGTCATAGAAAAACAAAAAGCCTCTAATTATGTCGTCTTCTAGTTTAATGAAGCTGCGAGGACGACGACTGTGATCCGTTTGACACTGTGAGCATTGCGGAACATTTCGGCTTGACGCCTAAACATGAACTTTGAATGGACCAGAAACGACCAGCGAATTTCTGGCTACACACCATTTTTCAATAAAGTTTGATGGCGTCTTACCGTGTGTATTCTTCCTGAAGTTTATTGGGATCCGTCACAAAGAACTTGACTCTGAAGCTCAGGTTGTGCGGAGACCCTCCTGATGGGGAGGAAAGCATGAACAGTGAGAACATTTCAGATCCCCACCGAGAAAAAAAAAAAAAGAACTCTTGTAAAAATTCAAACTTTCATTCATTCATCCAAGCTGATCAGCACTAATCCCTGTATAGTATCAGACACAGACTCCAGCTCGTATTCCTCAATGGCCAAATCACACGGCAGAAAGAAAACGAAAAAGAAAAAGAAAAAAAAATCGAGTTGAAACACAGTTCATGGTGTGCTGGAGGAGCGCTGGATCTCTCTCTCTCTCTCTCTTTCTCTCTCGGGCTTCTTTGGAATTGTTTTACGTGTTACTTTGCTATTACGCTTTATTGAAAAGAGAGAAAATCAGAAAAAAGGGAATAAAACAGCAAAGTTGAAGGAGAGTTTAATCATTGCTGAAGGCACATATGGAATATTAAATTACACACACACACACACACACACACACACACACACACACACACAGTGTGTGGTGTGGATGATGGGAGACTCTTTGCTGGAGGTGGATTGTGGACTTGTTAGCCATCATCGCTGTGTCTCGACTGCAGATGAAACCATGGAACTCGGTCAAGAGCTGCAGTCTCTGCTTGAAGGTGCAGTGACATCGACACATCTCATTTCAAATTCTTTTGTTACCGTCGGATGATTAATTATGGTTAAAATAAAAACGCTTGAAGTCACTAGTAAAGGACGTATTTAGCCCTCTGTTTGCAGCTTTCCACTGTTTGCTATTTGCCTCCATACATTTGGAGACAAAGCAAAACTGGGATGTGTCATTGCCCTTTGTGATGTCACACACGGGTCAACTTTGCCAAACAGCGTCTTTGAGCACACGCTTTCCTAAGTGGGACAAACCACAAGCAGAAAAAAACTAGATTGCGATTCTTATTGTGATTCCAGGGCGAATTTGTGTGTTCCTTTTTTTTTCATGAGAGCTTTAGCGCCGTCCCCCGACAATGACCCGCTTCCCCGAGGTGGTGCGTCGTCGGTTTCACCTACTTTTTAACTGTTTCCTGATGGGCTTGTTGGGATCCAGCCAGCGCTGTAAAATATTGATGCACAGACACTTAGGGACAACTCCTGCACAGCATGAGGCGCTTGAATTATTGACGAGTGGCCACACAAACATCATAGTTGATAAAAACACAGGCGGCGCCCGACACAGAGACCACTCCTCCTTTTCAGACGAGGGTCCAGCACTCACCGGCGTGTCCAGGGAGTCGTCGGCCAAGTGCAGGCCGAAGTAGTCCCTCTCGGTCAGCTCCAGGTGCTTGAAGACGACGTCAAGCAGCACCTGGCCATGATCCGACTTCTGCACAGAGGGACGGGAGGGAGGGAGGGGAAAAACAACAACAGGCGGCCGGTTAAATATGGCTCAGTTTCCGATGTGGCGAGAGGAGGAAGGACGTAAACAATGTGCCTGTGTGAATCACTTCCTTCCGTCCTCGCTGCTCCTGGACTCCTCGTGTGAAAGGTCACGAGCGCGACGGGAATGAGCTATTGAACCACATCCTGTGTGTCACACACGGCAGCGTGATAAGGAGGACGAGGAGGAGGAGGAGGAGGAAGGCTTTGACTTTTACGCTCACACGCTCTGCACTGCCACATCTTTTTTTTTTTTTTTTGTTCCGCACAAAGCACGACTGCGACGTGAAAACCTTCTCCACCGTCTCTCCAACTGCACTGAGGAGAACGCACACTGGTGAGATGGTTGTTTATGTGGTCTTTGGCAACATGGTTTGCTTAGAGAGCGTGTAATGTCTTCTGACGAGGAGCGCATAGTTACAGTACATACTGTACATACTGTAGCATTGAAGGCCCAGTGTGGAAAATTTTGGCTCAATTTATGATTTTTATATTGGTAAAAGCTTAACATACTGCTCATAAATATATTAATGAAAGTGTACAATAAAAGTCATTTGGTTTTCCTACCCTTAGGACACTTCTCATACATATAAGAAATACACAGAGCAATCAGGGTTTTGTTCTTAGTTGTGTGGCATTTTGGGCCAACATTTTTTAAGTAAGCCTGTCTGTGCCCTAAACACAACACAAATACACACGTGTATATGCACATGTTGTATTAATACAAAAGGTGTTTTCAGGTTGGCGTCCTTAAATACTGGGCTTTACATTGTTATTCTTTTATTGATTGAATGGTTGTCTTTTTATGGTTGTGTGTATTATCCGTCTTTTTTTTATGGCGTAAGTATTCAATGAATAAAGTATCTACCTTCCTACCTTCAAAAAGTAACACACTGGACCGATAAAAAAAAAATATGTACGTATTTGTTTGGCTGTTCAAATAGAAATAGAAAAAAAAAAAGAATGATCTCAAAAACAATTGCAGTGATTAAAAACTAGGAAGTCAAATGTCTGTGTGAATGAAACAACAGGTCAGTTGAACAGTCAAAGAGCAGTTTCCTGGTCACGTCTCTGCAGAGTTCCTCTGCCCTGATCTCAGAGTGTCGTGCAGGTCGGCCTCATGAGTGCTGGCAGCAGCTGATGAAGCAAAGCAATGAGGAAACCGGGTCGAAAAGACAGAAAGGAGAAGCAGCAAAGGTCATCGCTTGTTTACCGTCCGTGGTGGGCTTGCAGCAGTCAGAGGTGCTGAAAGAAAAAAACTGTGTCGACACAAAACTCCGAACTCGGCGTGAGAACTGAACGAGCCGCGGGTTGCGGACAGGAAGTGCTCGCCGCTTGCCAGCGCTCTCATGGCAGCACGAGCAAAAACACCGGGTGGCAACCTGCTGTGATGGAGACACTTCTACAGTAACACAACCAAGGCGCTAGTGGTGGTTTACACACAACAAACCCGAACCCTGAAACTGCAGCCAAACACCTCCAACCCCTACATCCCGTTCCCAGGAGACATCCCAGCATCCTCCGTCCTCGGTGTTCACTGTTGTGACCCGCGTGCTGGTGAGCGTCACAATGATTATACAACTGTGGTTGAATAATTAAAAAAAAAACTCATGAAAAGAGGGCAAGAGTGATAAAAGGCTGGAAAAAGGTGGAGGGGAAGGGTGGGACGTGACTTATTCAGCAGGTCATTAATATCACATGACCTCGGGAGAGAGAGAGAGAGAGAGAGAGTGAGAGAGAGTGAGAGAGAGAGAGGGTGGGACGGGCGAGAGGATCAACTGTGGGATGACAAGCGGAGCAGAAATTCACACCCGATCCTGACCACAGCTGGGCGACTGTGGAGGTCCATATCACACACACACACACACACACACACACACACACACACACACACAAAGCTCTTCCCTTTACCCTGGTGACACACTAGTACAGGAGGTTCAGACAGGATGATGCTGGTCGACAGTTGACATGTTGACATGGCCGCCCTCCAGGATCACCAGCAGTCCTTTAGTGCTGAGTGACTGAGTGACTGACTGAGTCTGTGTGTGTGTGTGTGTGTGTGTGTGTGTGTCTGTGTATAGGCATACTGACAATCGAGTGCTGTCAAAACCGAGGTAATAAGCATGAGCACCCCACCCCACCCCTGCCCCAACTTCCTTTCTGTCATTTACAACTTACAAAAAGGTATAAAAAAGAAAAAAAGAAAAGTCAGATCAAGAAAAGAGTTTCCACCAATACTCAACTGATTTAAGAATAAACCACGTAGAATGGCAAAGTTTAAAATACACTACCAGTCAAAAGTTTGGCCATATACTTCTGATGGGATGGTTTTTCTTTCATTTTTAATGACTATTTACATTGTAGATTGTCACTCAAAGCATGAAAACTATGAATGAACACATATGGAATATGTATTCATCAAAAAAGTGTGAAATAACTCAAACACGTTTTATATTTTAGATGATCTAGAATAGCCACCCTTCAGTGAGTTTAGAATTGGTGGAAAGGGTATATTGTATATATTATACATTGTATTTGCTCGCATTGAAACTAGTGGGAAGGAGGCATCAGTCCCACAGTGAATATAAATGAAGGACTTGAGGGGAAAACACCTGTCAAGGACAAACAACGTGTTACTCTGCTTCCCCTCACGGCAGCAGAACACTCTGTACTACAAACCCATTCTTACACACACACAAACACTTCAATCGAATTTTTCCAATACATAACTTTACAAACAGTGCAGTTATGTTTTTTTGTTTTTTTTAAATGGGCTGCACAGCTGATAACAGAGAGAGAGAGAGACAGAGAGAGAGAGAGAGAAAGAGAAAGAGAAAGAGAAAGAGTGATTTATGATGTGGCTCAGCGAGACAAACGGCCTTTGTGCTGCTCTTCCTCAGTACGAGGTGGCGGGCGAGAGAGAGAGAACGAGAGAGAGAGAGAGAGACTAGGCTGGTGGAGTCGTTCAATTCGTCCGTCTGTCCGTTTGTCCATCTGAGAGCGTGACCGCCAGCATCAAACGCACCGGAAGGACGGAGAGGAAATGAGCGTTTGAGTGAGAAAATAAACTGACGCGTTTATTTCCAAGTCTTCTCCAGCAGAGTTTCCTTCCAGAAGGGGAAACAGCTGAACACGCCGTGTGTGTGTGTGTGTGTGTGTGTGTGTGTGTGTGTGTGTGTGTGTGTGTGTGTGTGTGTGCAGAAAAAGAATGATGGAAAGTCAGGAATGCGTGAGGCAGCCTGTCCAGGCAGGAAGAGAGGCAGAGAGAGCGGAAGGATTGACAACCTTCTTTTTTCCTTCTCCTAAAGGCCACGCGAGCAAATGCAGGAATCTGAAAGCCAGACTGAAAACAGAAAGTAGCTGATTAAATCATTATTCTCACGTGTGCCTTATTAAGAGGAGCTTTGCATGAGTCGGCAGTTTAACCTGAGTTTAGACTGGCCTGCAGGCTACAGCTGCAGCGTCATCTCATTGCATCATCACCATCATCATCACCACCATCATCACCATCATCATCACCACCATCATCACCATCATCATCACCACCATCATCACCATCATCACCTGTTAGCAGATGAGAACGTTCAGGGCAAAATGGGCCAAATGAAGAAAACTACGTCACCGTGAGATTTGCTCGGTGGAGCTTTCTGTGAGTCAGAAGAGCCAAAGTTCTTGCTCAATAAGTTGTTTTCCATAAATAACAATGAGACTCACCAGCGTTGGTAATGATAACGGATTAAAAACACATTTGGTGCCAGTGTGGCTTCAGTCGAGACTCTGGTTTGAAAGCGGCTCTTTCGACAGCTGTGCTGCCGGAGACGAATCTACATTATGAACAATGTTTAAAACCTGAAGCAAGAGAAAATATTGAGTATTGGGTACTGAGACTACTGGCAAATCAGATGACCATGACAACAGTGTGTGCTGCCCGCAGACTGACAGACACACTGGCAATTCAAAGCTAAAATACTGAAATATATTCACGTTTACAGACGCAATAAACACAATTAAAACAAAAGAAACCAACGCAGAGCAGCGTGCTGGGTATATTCCACCCTGGCATGACTTCCTCCTGCTTCCTGGATGCAGGAGCAGCGAAGCGAGTCCCACAGCCACACCCATGCCACAGAACAAACACCAAGACGCTGAGTCACCGCCGCACGCTTTTCACACAAAATGCAGAAGAACGCATCATTAAAATGAAATAATCCCTTCATAAATACAGGGGAGCTGCAGTCAGGCTGCTGCAGTTGGAAAAGACAGCCGAGACACAGTGATGACTGAATTGACAGGCACACAAACGCACAACATATATACACAGCGGTGCTCACAAAAAGCTTGAATGAGCTGAAATGCACCACAAACTGTTCAGTTAAATTAGACCGTCTTTGAAAATCTAATAGATTTTGTTTCAATAAAATTGTTCCAGATAAATGAATTGCATGCTTCTCCCCAATAATTTGAACAGAAACACAGAGCCTTTGACAACAAATGCCTGTACTGTTTTTTTTTTGTTTTTTTTATCCCTTCACTACAAACTTACAAACGGAGCAAAATAAAACGTTAAAGCCACCGGAGGCCCTTAACTAGAAAATAAGCTTGTTTTATAGTTCAGGGGTCTCACAGCAGTGAGTTACAACTGCTCTGTAACCTTCCGAGCCTCCTGTCGCTCTTTCTTCCTGGTTATTAAGAGCTCCTTGATGGGCTGATAGCTCCTGCAGATCCGCTGCATGTTTACGTGCCGCGCTGCGGTTGCTATGGTTAAACTGCTCGTCTCCGTATAAATCCTCCCTGCTGACCTCCTGCCTCTTCCAACCGCAAGACAGGTCGCTCAGGGGTGGGCGAGGCGACTGCCATCTCTCGCCGTCCCCTGACCTTTATCAATTTGTGCTAAATCCTGTTATGTACTTACATATACATGTATATATATATATATATATATATATATATATGTATATATATATATATATATATATATATATATATTTATATACATTTTGCTGGAGCTAAAAGGTTCAGCCATCTAAAAGAGGATTATCTAGACTGGCGTTTCTCAACTGGTGGGTCGCAGAGCTGTTTTGATAGGGTCGCGGCATCGCAGGCAGTTTTTAAAGGGATCGTAAAATATATATAATACATATACAGAAGAGCACATTAGGGCTGCTGCACAATATACCGTACATTTATACATTTGAACATGTGCGATAGACATATCGTAAACACTGCGGTAAATAGTGCGTTCGTCCGCGCGCTAGATGTAAAGAAATCAGTCCTGTCCAATCAGACGCGAGGGAAATGTGGGCGGAGAGGAACTGCAGCGCGATACAACGCCGCAATTTAACCTATTTACTCGTCTTCAATTTAACGTGTTTCCTCACCAAACAAATGTGCTTCGCCACCGCCAGGCGGTTTTACTGTCGAAGTCCACATCCACCACAGCGAATATACTCTCGTACGTGAGCGGCGAGCGCTACGTGCTAATGACCTACAAAAATGGTGTACGGAAATTTTCGTCGAGCTAGATTTTATTTCACCCGAATAAAAGATTCAGCTGTCAGCTGTCCACCAAACTCACAGCTGGCACGGCTTTCTCCGGGTATCAGTAAATGAAGGCAGCATCCAGGTGACATTTTGATTTTGGCTACCTGAGACAACTGGTGTTCCTCGTTATCATATTTGGTTTACTTTCATTAAAATCGACAGTAACATGTTTTGTGTGTGTGTGTGTGTGTGTGTGTGTGTGTGTTCATTTTTGAAGATCCGCTGATTCCCGCCCTATTTTTGCGGAAGAATAAATTTAAGCGCTGTCGAATACATTTGCGTCGTGACTTGATATGGCAAGGGAGAAAATGTGTGGATGAGTCCACCAGTGGAGGACCACTGATCTAGATGGCCTCGGTTCCCATGACGAGCGAGTGCGTGTGGACTTTCGCAGTGCGCTGGAAGGAAGGCCAGTGGGCCGGGGGAGAGGATCAATAGAAGCACTGTTGCTCTGAGGATGGCCGGCTCTTTCCAGGAAGTGACTGCTGCTGCTGCAGGGCTCTGATCAATGACACTGACAGAGACCGAGTCATTCATTGGACTCGTGGTGGCTGGGGTGGGGGAGGGGGGTCTGGAGGGGAAAGGAGGAGGATGTGACAGGAAGGAGTTTCTACAAAGCTGACAGGATTTAAATCCTCGTCGTGTTGCCAACGTCCAGACTGGAGGACAGTACAATAGCAACACCGACTTCAAACACAGACACGGAATCAAAGTGCAGCTGTGTTGCCGAGTTCATCCAAAATCTCTCAGTGAAGATTAATGGTGATTGTAAAAAAAAAAAAATATGAAAGAGCAGATTTTAATTTATTTGCATCTCGAGCAAAAAAAACCAAAAAAAAACCAAACGACTCATTGTGTCTGAACCGTCATCATACAGTCATTTATGTGTTTCTCTAAAAATCCAAGCATGCAAATGTGGGATGCATTCACACACGCACACGCACACATACACACTTGAGGACCCAACAGGATGTGATTTCTCAAAGTTATTATTAGAGGAAATGCATTTTGTGATGCAGGGCGGGAATTTCCCTGCTGCAGTCACACGCTGGGAACTCTGATCAAACAGTGCGACACACAGACACACAGACACACAGACAGACAGACAGACAGACAGACAGACAGACAGACAGACAGACAGACACGGATGACACAATATCGTCTAATGAGACAGGCGACAGTAGCGTCAGTCACGGGCCCAGTCGTCTCACTCTCTCACACACACGCACACACGCACGCACACACACGCGCACACGCACTCTTCATCTATGTGCATGTGTGTGTGGGTGAAAGGGGAAAAGACCAAAATGTGAGTGTGAAATGACACTTCAGTATGTGGTGCGACAGACATCACAGTGGCCAGACTGTCGCCGTCGCCTGATGGACCAGCACATTTCTTTCATGTCCGCAATTTCCAGAGCGAACGTCTTGTGCAGAATAACGCAATTTAAAATAAAATAAAATAACACAAATAAAAAGATTTGCTCATATTTAGGGAGGGAAATTACTTACGCTGATTTTGAACGCCTGGACCGTGTTGTCCAGCAGCAGTACGTTGCACACAACCTGTGTGTGCTGCCTGTCTCGCTCCAGTTCCGTCGCCCGGACATTGTAGGATCTGCCAGCAGGCAAGCGGAAGCGCGCGCTCATCACGCTCCGGCCAGGCTCTGCAACCAGACGACACACACACACACACAGCACAAGAGGAGAAACATGATCAGTGAGGCGAGCTGCGAGGTCACACTCAGGCCAGCGGCGTGGCGTGGCACACACACACACACACACACACACACACACACACACACACACACACACACACACACACACACACACACACACACACACACACACACACACACACACACACACACACACACACACACACAGGGCTGTCGCCACAGTGTGGAGGTTGCAGATGAGCGTTCCAGGTGCGTCACGTGAGGAAAAGGCGGCAGCTCGGGCGGAAAACAAGGCCGGCCGTTCAGTGGGACAAGACAGCGGAGGCGAGTCTGAGCAGGCCGAGCGGGGAAGCACAGAGCGGCTGCCTCACGGCGGAGGAATGCCAATGAAGGGGGACGATGGCAGCACACCACGTTTAGCGTTCGCAAGTCGAGGTATAGAACGCAAAAAAAAAAAAGGAAAAGGATATTCAGATACTGCGAGGTTGGTTATTCCAATGGTCTGCAACAGGTGGAATGTAGTGCACGAGCTAAGTTATGAGTCATGAGTAATGTAATGAGTCCACAAGCTAATTATTTAGTGTCTAACTACCATCTCTTTGCTCTCTGTGTCATTTATTTATCATTGTGGGCCATGAAAACAAGTCAACAATGAATCTTTCTTATGACGCCGCCTCAAGTGTCACATAAATAAGAGTTAATTGACTAAAACTGTTGTTTTGGACGAAGGAAAGACACCGAGCACCATTCCCAGTGTTGTCAAGTGTGTTGTCAAGTGTGTTGTCAAGTGTGTTGTCAAGTGTGTCGTTTTCATTTGACAAAAAGGGGCCAGCAGCAGTGAGGCGGCCACACGCTGCAAGGCTGCGAGACAGACGCGTCGCCGCTCACGCAGCAGCACCCTCCATCAGGACGTCTGCTCCGATCCTCCAGCTTCACTTTTTTTTTTTTTTTTCAACAGTTCACGTCTGTTGCCGCTCTCGCACAGCGCGTGTCGCGCGTCGGCTCCGTCTGCTTAGAGGTAATTTCGAACGCTATAGTTTCCTTTGACGGCGCCGCGGATGGAAAAAGCAGCTTCATTTAGAACGGCCAGCGGCTCGTTTCAACTGGAACTGCGTCCCACCGCCTCTCTTAAAAGACGGAAATCTGCCGGCATGTCCGTCAAATCCCAGTTCCATATTCACGGCGCGTTCAAAAGCGGCCGAGTGGACGAGGTGAGCAGGCGCCAGTCACTCTCATTTCCCTGCTCGCAGCTTTAAAAAAAGCTTTAAGGCCACGTGAACTTGAACTGGTTCTTAGTTACTGCACTGTACACACACAAATAAAGAGAAGTCAAAAAAGAGGTGGTGGTGTGCCCGAGGGCCTCTCGCTTCTCCAGCAGTAAAACCTAAATGCAGCACAGAAAGAAAGAGTCGGTGTCTTGAGGAAGAAACGGAGCCGATGGAACTGCTGGTTTGATGTCTGTCGTGCTGGTTGCCACCCTGACCAGGAGCTCTTAACAATGATCCAGTGCTGTGCAGCCTTTTAAGAGCCTGATGAGGGAGTTCCCGGCATTCCGCTGTCTTCTCAGAGGAAACGCACAGCATTCTCTCCAGGAGGCGATTTTAAAATGGAGAACCGCCGATATGATAAACTGATATTCCCGACATTCCCTGCAATAACTGATTGGGAATCACATATTAAAGGGGAACAAACGCCTCCCTCACTGAAAGAGCTGCTCTGCTGCGAAAGCCCTTCCACTTTGTGTTTCCTTTGTGCGTGTGTGTGTGTGTTTTGCCGGTGAACATATGTCCGTGCAGCGGGACGATCCGTGCGCTCCCTCTTTTTCCGCCCACTGCCTTCGCTCCCCGGTGATCCGTCCTGACAGCAGACATTATAACCTCGGCATGGGTCACAGCCCCGTCATCAGCGGGAGCCCGATCGCCGCCGATGGCTCCGTCTGTGTGCGTCTCTGCGTCCGTGTGTATGCTCCCCTGCATGTATGACGGGAGCCTCCTGCATGTCACCACAGATCAGAGCCGACGCCCCCCAACCCCCTCCCCCTAACCCACCCCCCGTTGGCCGCCGGCTGCCTGCGTGTGTGTGAATCTACACATCAGGAGCGTGCACGCTGGCACGCTGGCTCCCGGCGTCAACAGCCTGCTGCCTCACGTGTCTGCGTTCAACGCTGAGAGCTGACTGGTCGATCAGCCGGCCAGTTTGAAACCAGAGTTACACACTTTCAACACCTTTACTGTGGACCCAGGCAGTGGAGAAAAAGCTTTCCGAGACCCTAAATAAAAGTATTTCTGTGAGTTTCAAGAGGTCTGGCTGCATCAGAGGCCCACAAACAAAGGGAAGTTTGTTATTTGGTTGTTTACTGTTAATAAGACAAAATGAGAAAACAACATTTTTGTGGTTTTTGCGCTCTTGCGCTCTGGATGTGTTGCATGGGGCGTCGTCTTGCTGGAACGTCCCGTTCTGAGCAGGACGACACAGAGCAGCGTGTGGGTGAACGCATCAGGCTGATTCTCAGTGAAATACAGCACATCACCAATGCATGAGGTCCCCATAAACTTTTTCCCCACTGTGTGTTCTCTCCCTATGTTGAATACACGGGGTTGAAATAAAGTTGGACCAACAAAGCAAATTCCAGGTACTTCTGTGAAGTTTTTTGTTGCCCTTTAATGACACACAACTCCATGGGGGGTTTCGGGCGGCTGATTTGTAAAACATGCACTGATGCACTTTTCATGTGCAACCTTTCCATTTCCACCCCCCCACCCCCGACCCACCTCATTATCTATTATTCAAACAAAACACGACTTTCAGATCTGCTTTTCCTCCGATTAGCCGTCTGTCCTGGCAGCACCGTCACATGGCCGCGTTTCAAACTGCCGCTGCAGCCAAAAATGACACAAATAATTCATCCGCTGTGGTCAAACAGAATTTTGACGGGGGGGGGGGGGGGCAAAACATTGTAAACGCGAGTCGACAGATACAACGCTCGCTTTGACGCGACACCCTCGGGAATAAAAAGGCTTTCACCGACATGTGACCCTTTGTTGCATTACACCCCGAGCCGCACTCGGGGCCCTGGTAACCTGAACTAGCGCCCCTGTCTTTTTAATACACATGAAAGCTGATCTTGGCGTGCTGTTTGTCCAGCAGTTAGAGGTCAACAACGCAACCTGTCAAATTAGCAAAGCGGATTCATGCGTTGGCAGCATTTTCTAAAATTGATCGAGTTCATCCACAGGATCCCTCATGGCGTCCAGACCAGAAGGGATCTGGGACTGGTAAGGTTGTGGGTTCGATCCCGGGCCGGGTCATACAAAAGACTGTAAAAATGGTCCCCACTGCCTCCCTGCTTGGCACTCAGTATTCAGGGTTGTAATAATAATTTTATGGTCGAAAAGTTACCTAGAGCTGCTTTAAAGTTCAGTCAGTTACTGATCTCTTCTGCAAGAGCTCCACATCACTCATGTGATGCGACACGCTGGGGAAGCAACCGTAAAGTGTTGCTACATCACACTATGCGATGCATAAGTATGCATTGGATTCGAGCAAACTGGGTGTGATGGAATCTGCCAAGAAGGCAATACTGAGCTACGTCACAGGGACTTGGTGGTCCGCAGAGAAACACACTGACAGACGGCTGGTAACATCAGAACAAGCGTGACGGCCCCAGCGGCATCGATGCATCCTCAGACCGACAACTGAAGGAAGCCTGGGAAAGCCAGCGAAGGGACCAGCGGAGAGCAGCGAGGAGAGATGAAGCCGTGCAGAGGGAGGGATGCTGCGCTATCGCTGGCTGACAGCGAGCGAGGTGGGGGAGGGGAGGGTTGGCGGCTGCAGAGATGATTAGCCGTGACACACAGACCCTCTCCAACAGACAGACGGGCCGCCTCGTCCTCCCCGCTCGCTTCCTGTCCTGACAGCGTCTCCGCCGTCCAGCTGAGGATCGTCTCCAGAGCCGTGGGCCGTCTGCGCCCGGAGCGGCGACCTGCTTCATGTATGAGAGTTTATATTATCTGCGCTCAAACTCCAAATCCTTGGCAGCTGTGGGGAAAATGTTTAGTCTGAGCCTCACCGTCGGCTTTGGCTGTATTACTGCAGGGTCGTCTTAATATGCTGGCGTGTGCCGACTGATGGGCTAATCTGCTTTTCCTTCAGTTCAGGGAGAATTTATTGCTTTTATTGCGATTTAATTATATGGTTGGATCTTTCGCTCTTGGCCGCTCCTTCTTTTAACCAGTCCCAATCAATAAACATATACCACAAGTAAGAGCTGAACCATATAGCGATAGCTTTTTATGTCCTCTTCAATATCAAGAGAAATGCTTCAACCGTGAGTCTTCGATTTAAATGTATCATCCATTTGTTCTTTCTGTGACCATAGAGTATATTTTCTATTTCAGCTGCCTGCTAGCAGCTGAGCTTCGTTTCTAGAAACCTTGCACACAAAAAAAGCAATAACTAAGTGTGGAAAAGGAAAAAAAACATTTTAATCGTACTGTAATTTTTTGTTTCGTTTTTTTCCCTCTGTCTTCTAGACTCCTGCTGTTTGGTCCCTCCCCCTCTTCCTCCGGTTCTGGCGGATGTCCTCCTAGCCTTAATTTGAGAGTTTAGGATCCGCTCGAGGTTTCTGCCTTTTTAGAGAGGAAGTTTTTTCCCTGCCACCGCCGCCTCAGCGCTGGCTGTGGGTGGAACAACTGGCTAGCAGAGCCGCTGGCCCGGACCTACACAACACGCCAAGTGTCCTCTGACAACTTTGTTATGACACAGTGCTGCGCAAATGAAGCTGAACTGCACATATGCTGTATATTTTAAACTCCTCTGTCTAAACCCTGAGCCTGACTCAGCTCAGATTTGCAGTTTTTTTTTTTTTTAAACAAAAAACAAAACAACAACATGTTGTCACAGTTGCAGTTCTGTGCCAGACCGGGCTCTATCCTCTTCGGATCTATTCTCCATGTTCTCAAAATGTTCTGCTCTGCCGTGTTCGCAGTTTTGCTCTGCTGATCTGGACATGGCAGCCGCGCTCCCCTGAGAGAAGCCTCCGGATCTCAGGAAGCACGCCAACATTATTGCTTCCTGCAGTAAGCAGAGCTCACAAACAGGCACGGGTGTGTGTGCGTGTGTGTGTGTGTGTGTGTGTGTGTGTGTGTGTGTGTGTGTGTGTGTGTGTCTTGACCCTAAAGCATCCCACAGTGGTGGGCTCCTCTGGCTCTCTCAGCTTATTGCAAACACAGACGGTTGTGGAGCCTTCCTGTCTGTGCACAGGAATACACACCCTCCATATAAACACATAAACGGCACACCCCTACTTAAAACACATTTACATGCACAAACACTCAAATTCTAATCTGAAAAAAAAAAAGAAATCTGTTTTTTGCCAATGCCAAAAGTTGTCAGTTCAGTGGATGTTGCCCACTGAACTGAGTCTCCTCGCGTTTCCTTGCACAACATAACTCCTCAAATAGAGAGAAGGGGGGAAAAATAAGTCACACAGCACGGAACTGTTTTTCCCACTTGGGATCTGGGTAGACTGCTGAACTACGTTTGCCCCCATACGTTTCTATTTATACCGCCGATTTCTTCAAAAGAAGCTCTAAAGACGAGATACGCAGGCTTTTTCTGGAGCGTCGTGTTGCCTTGGAACGACTGGTTGTTGGTGGTGGTGGGGGGGGCATTCAGTTAGGATTCCCAGAGGACTCGTAGATTGCACTGTGTTTCATAATGTGTAAAAGTGGGCCAGAGACAAACAGGTGGTCAATCAGATGTGTGCCAGTGTGTGCGTATGAGAGTCTTTAAAAACAAAAAACAAGGATATATATATATGTGTGTGTGTGTGTGTATATATATATATGTGTACATATATATATATATATATTTATATATATATACATACATGAGGAGCAGCATCAGCCAATCAGCCGAATCAGGGATCAGGGAGTTTTCATGATACAAACCACTGGATTCTCGATCATTTACCAACAGTTTACCAACAGCAGCAGTAACTGCTGATTGATCACGATTATTAAACCAATATTCCATTCTTAGAGAAAGCGGTGTCACCTTGGCATCAGGTGTCACTACACAGACACTCGCACCGACCTCCTGGACAATGCAGGCGTGTTGGAACGGCCCACAGAGATGCTGGCACAAGACGGAAACCAAACAAACGACGAAACTCGACACCGGAGCGCGAAAACGCGCTAAAATGCCGAGCCAAGCAGTTTCCGAACGACTTCTCCGTGTCAGCCAATCTGATGTTTGTTGTAAAATTCTGCTCAGATGACAAACGCAAAGGCCAATTCTGCTCGAAAGCGTTTATAGAAATCTTATCTTTGGAAATTAAATTGACAAAACGCACGTTACAGAGTTTCCACGAAGCGACTGGGGCGACATGGAGCCGAGTGATGTCATTGGACAATTCAATGTTCCACAAAGCATTAACGAGTCAACTAGTTCCGCTTGTTCAGTTCCTGTGTCACATCTTCTTTTCTGGTGCTCTTTTTAGCTGCGCCTCTTCACCTCCCACGCTCATTAACCTTCACCCACTTCTTGCCAACTGCTCTTTTTTTTTTTTGGTGTGTTTTTCAAAGTCTGTCTCACACTCGAGCGACCGACCCCTCCCCCCTCCGCCTCGCCACCACCTTCCCCTCCTTAATTCTACTTATATTATGTAGGCCGACGACGCACACAGAGCGCCGCTTTGTGCGTCGGATTCAAACAAAGCATTTGGAAATTGCGTCCGTGCGGGAGCCGAGGTGGGTGAGGGGTCCGGTGGGGGGAGGGGGGAGGCGGGTAGCAGCTTAAGGAATGTGGGCAGAGAATGGCCTCTGACCCGCTTTAGGGATAGCCATATGTGGCTGATGGTAAAGTCATACAGTGAGCGGAACCTGGAGACCCAGCCGTTACCGCCGGAGGAGGAGGAGGAGGAGAGCCGACTTGTTTGGCCGGAGCTGCAAACGACACTGCGCTCCTTCTCCAAATTAACCGAACCCATATGGGAGCAAACCTCATTGTGTGTGTGTGTGTGTGTGAATGAAAAAGCTTGAGTCAGCAGGTCTTACTGTAGTGGTTGAGCTTCCATGCACCCTTTTAAGTTTCGAAGAATGTTGCATTATGAAATTTAGGGAAACAGCAAAACTTCGGAGAAACGTCTCCAATCAAAAACTCTAAATTCACACACGCAAAATAATGACGTTTGCACGCGACCTTTAAGGGTGGCATTTGTCTTTATGGCACCGGAGCCGATGTGCAAAATATTCAAAACAGGTTTGCAGAATAAATTAGCGACGTAGCGAGAACATTCAGCTGACGTGAGCAATGAGCTGCATCGGATTCATGTGACAGTCTGTCTTGGTCTAAGAGCAGCCTTCCTATTGGCCGCCGCCGGCTGCCCTACAGCAATAAGTTACGGCTGGGCCAGTTGACAGTAATTCCTGTTGTTTACCTCGGTTTCCTGCGGAAGCCACGTGGCGCCGTGACGTCGCTCCGTCGCGCAGCCTCGTTTATTCGCTGCGGGTCTCTCGATGGCAACGCAAACCTCGCATCCACTCCACCACTTTCGCACAGACGCATCCCATAAAAAACAATTAGTGGCGGCGCTGCTGTTTTTCACATCTGTACGTAACAGACTGTTGAAACAGCAGCTTTCACAGCGACATCATTAAAACTAAACAGCGAGTCAGACTCAACGAGCGACTTGAACCTCTCAACAGAACACAAAACAGCACACTTTGAAGTCATGGCGTTCGGTGTGTATGCAGCAACTCTCTCTCCAGAGTTGACACACACATGCACAAGCCACCTTATGTTCTATCAATGATACGCGTCTCCTGAGACACAAGACAAGCGTGTTTCTTTTTTCATTTTTCTTCCTACACAACTAAAATAATCTCCAGGACTCTGTGGTCTGGTACTGAGGTACCTTCAATAATATCCCTCTAAAATATCACAGAGTTAAAATGGCTCCACTTCAAGCAACACAAACGTAACAATAAATAAGTGAACTTATAATTTTAAAATAATTTGTATCTTTTAAAGACAAAACGTAACGAGCGTGTTTTTCCAATGTAACAAGCAGAAAGTACAGATGCTTGTGTACAAATGCAGAGAGTAAAAGTGAAAAGTCGCCAGAAATAGAAATACTCAAGTAAAGTACAGATACCAGAAAAATCTACTTAAGTACAGTAACAAAATATTTGTACTTTGTTACTTCCCACCTCTGCTCCTGGCCAGGTGTTGGCTCCGCCCTCAGACACCTACCTTGGAGCATCAGTGTCAGCAGGAAGCCAGAGCGAGTGCGCGGAATGCCGCAAACAGAGGGCTAAATGAGCTGTTTTCACAAATTATTATATAAAAAAATATCTGTGCAGGACTGTTTCTTTGGAGTCCTGGACAAAAAACTAAAACGTGCAATGGACTCTGACACCGGACCTTCATCTCTGAGCACACCCGGATGATGTCGCCGTGTAAAAAACGAGCAGCAGATCTAACTGGGACTCGGCTGCAAGCGTCACACAGGTTTTCTCCTCAGCACACGTTTCTTTTTTTTGCTGTTTCTTGCCCTGCTCCACATTTCTCAGTCTGCTCTCGCTCTGTCACTATCAGTATGGCTTGTGAGTCCATTATGCAAATTACAGTCATCAGTGCCAAGGAGCAGCCATTTACACACACACACACACACACACACACACACACACACACACACACACACACACACACACACACACACACACACACACACACACACACACACCTGTCACAGAGGAGGCCGCTCACCCGATCACCACAACACCCTCGTGACCCTTGTCAATCCTCTGCACCTCTCTGCTTTCCGTCCTCTCGCCGCTATCAGTCAGCCAATCATCTGCTCTCTCTCTCCGGGCTTCCTGTTTACTCCTTTTACAGCTTTTAGGAGTAAACAGCTGGAAGGGAAGTCTCCGTTTTATCGCCCCGCAGGGGGAAATTTGTCCTCTAGATCAAATCGTGCGCGCAACAGCATTGAAAGAAGTAAAAAAAAAAAAGTAACCAGAAAATCAACAGGAAAATATTAAATATACATCAGAAACTCAAAAATGGTTGCATTATTGACAACTATAGTGCAACAAGAACAAAAGAACAAATGGAAATCATAAAACTAAAAGTTTTTTTCTTCGTTTCTGTACACAGCAGAACAACTGCAGGAATGTCATCACAGAATCACAGAATCAGAAGAAAACAGTAAAGAAAAAAGTGGGTTCAAAACATTATTGGAACTCCACTGATTTCACATATTGGACTCTTTCCTAAATCCATTTATTGATTAAAAAAACAAAGACTGACAGTCAATGTTTGTTGACTGTGTTTTAGTGCCAATAGCATAATCAAGCTAACTGAACAACTTTGGAATTTTGAACAACTCTGAACCACCAAAGCTAAGAAAATATGTGTATAAATCTGTGTATATATGCATTTAAAAAGTGGCTCGTAAGAAAGAAAGCTCAAGCTCAATTCATCTTCTTTAACGTTCAGCAACAATGTGGGACCGACGGCAGGTCTAAATGTGAAAGCAGCTCGAGTCAACACCCTTGTCTTATTACGTCAACAGGAATATGATCAGAAAACCACAGACACATACCTAAGTTTGTCCTCGGGGCATGTGAATGCACGTCGAGCTAAAATGTCGCCGTGGTAGTTTGCAGTTTCGTCTTCCTGCACTTTGCGAGCCACAATCCACATCTTTTTCACTTATCGACGCAATTCCTAGATCATTTTGCACTTTTCACACAAACCCTGTTTAAATACACGTGACCATATGAGGACGAGTGTGGTTTCCCGCTACGTCCAGGAGCAACATGTCAGAAGGTTCTTGATGTTGAGAGACACCAGGGGACACAAGAGCTCCAAACCCACCAGCCAAACCTTTACGCTGCATCGTGTCCAGTTTTTGCAGTTGCCTTTGTCTCACACACACACACACACACACACACACACACACACACACACACACACACACACACACACACACACACACACACACACACACACACACACACACAAGCTGTTGCAGCCAGGCAAAGTTTGCAGTCATCAGCTGACAGCACAGCAAACACTGAAAGTGCATTCGCACTTAAACAAACAAAACAGAGCAAAACCCGCTGACTCGTCGTCTGATCAAACTGACTGAGATGGAAAGAAAATTAATTTTCTTTGAGAATTTCTATCTCAAAGTGGGGTTTGACAAACGTGCTGCTATTCGATAGGCAAAGGCACGATAAAAAAGAACCCAAATAATGATTATTTTTTTACCTTTTAATTGTTAGTTCTATTAGTTCTAGTCCTCAGCAGTTATTAAATACCCAATTTAATAAAAACAAACTCTTATTTTAAACAGACAAAAACAGGTATTGTATTTTTTCTTTTCTTCTGTGCACAGTGACACCTTTCATTTTTCACCTTTGTTACACCTTTTTCACAAAAAAAAAAAAAAAAAGCCAACGGAATTTATTGTTACAAAAAAAAAAAAGAAAAAAGTTCAACACGGACTGGAAACATGACGGCAGTGAGGCAGCGTTGACTCATTCAGACAGGGGGCCCTCTTTTCAACACTCACACACGCAGGTGCTAACACACACACACACACACAGAAAAAACAAAACGCGGAGAAACAGAGTTGCAGGTCTGATTAAAGCAGCACATTCCCCTGATTTTTTCCCTTCCTGCTGACGCTCGCACCTTTACACGTTGGCAGGGGTCGTGTTCTGAGCACGCTGCACATTTCCACCCGCATCCACCTTAACCTTGCACATTCCTGCCCCGCCAGCAGGGAGGCCAGGTGTTCCACGACAAGCACACGCACACACACACACACACACACACGCCTGATGAGAGGCTTTACGCTGCCAGGTTATAGGATGAGCAGCAGAGAAATCGACGGTCGCCTTCAGACCTGACAGAAAACAACAACACAGGGAACCTTGAGTTGGGGAGGTTGGGGGTTATTCAAAAAGCAAACTGGGGAATTTCCTGTTTTCATCATAGTGATGTAGCAGGTTAGAATTGAAGACACTAATATTTCCTGTCAACATGAAGACACAGTTTTCGTCATCGCTCCTTTGACCTGAATACAATAAAGTTTCAGGAAAAAGAAGCTTCCACAGAAATCCATTAGACATAATAATAATAATCAGACATATTGCAATGCCACCCAGTGAGCCATCACTCTAATTCAATCGCCACAATCAGACCTGGTCTGCTTTCATCCAGACTTTAGGAAAGGAATCCGTGGGGTTAACTGAGAAAAATATTGCATGTGACGGCAAACATCGCAATGTTTGGCAATATTGAATATCAACCATAAGCTCAATTTACGTCATAGAATCTCACAGATTTGGACACACTAACCAAAACCTGCGCTGTAGTAATTGACAGCATGGGGGTTTTGAAATTCCGACATTGCAAAACGCACACGTAACCCGCTGGGTTTTGTCACACAGCGAGGCTGCGTTCACGCAACGGCGCTCGTTAGTCGCTCCGCAAACTGGGTCACTTTTTAAAAGTCTGAGCATCAGGGCGCGGTGATTTTCTTCTCCAGCGCTCTGCGACTTCAGTCGTCAGCACTCCAAACAACAACAATAGAATTACAGCAGCGTTAAGTACTTTGATGCGGATCATGTGAAACGAGCTCAGGCCTTTCTTTGCCTGAACGCACCGAGGCGCTCGAGCAGGTCTAACAGTAGGGCGGGGAGGAGGGGAGCTGCAGAACCGTTCCAACCTTCTCCTGCTCTGCCCGGCAACTCAGCAGCGTACAGCTCAAGATGCCATCTTGAACGGCTACCAGCGAGGCATTAATTCATACTAATGTCTTCTTATTTAACATGGTTCGTGGGGATCACCAGCCAGAAGCAGATAAATGGAGACGGCTTCATGTGAAGTCACAGTTTTTGGTGAGCAGGATGTGATGACACGACAGTGACTGCATGATTCAACTAATCCCCTGCACCTCTGGGATGACCCTGGATTTCTATTCTTAGAAGCCACGGCTCTCCACGCAGTGATACTCCACAGCTAAACCAATCAGAGTCGATCAAAGTTCCACCTGCCTCGTTTTTTCCCCTGCCCTCGCAGAGACACAAAACGTGAGACGTGGGTCCGACATTTTCATGGAGGCGCGTGGCCAACGGCTCCGGAGAGCCTACTAGGAGGAGGCATTTCTCATGGGCCTAATCCTTCGGAGGAAAAACAATAGTCACCTTCCTGGAAGCGCCGCACATCCTCCGCTAATCTAGGTTTTACTGAGACGCCTTCGTATCCTCGGCCCTGCGCACCCGCCCAAAAGGTCACTTTCACAACCTGAATCATTTAAAAAGGTCTTTGGTGGACGAGTTATCTGTGGGTAACAGAGCTGGAGAAGGCAGCAGAGGGCTTTGACCGGGTGCCTGGGAACATCCAGAGGGTCACAAACCTGTGTGCAGGTTCTCATTATTACACAAATCTCGTCAGCTGCATCCTTTAGGAGGAAGAACCGACCGCTGCAGCGCTCCACTCCCCTGTTCAGCGAGCTTGCGTGTGTGTGTGTGTGTGTGTGTGTGTGTGTGTGTGCAATGCAACCTCCGCTTCACTCCGCTCACTACGTTCCCGGCTCGTAACTGGGGCAAAATGTTGTTAGGCTTAAACAGTCATGAAGCTTCCGGAGCGTTTCTTACCCGTAATCCCCCAGCCATCCTCTCTATGTAGCATAAGTGAGAGCTCCTGTTCTGACCTCACTGTCCCCACTCAAGCAACAGACGTGGTTTGAAACAAATGACAGGAAAGCTTCTACTGCACACTCAATTATGGAGAATCTTAATTTATCCAAAAGCTAAAAAAAAAAGAAACCGTGTTTTGCCGTTCACATTGTTTCAGCACTACCTGGTGCGTCTACTATGAGTGTGATGGGACACGTCTGCTCTGTGTTTGCAGATGAAAGAGGTTCAGCCTGATGCATAATTTAGGAGGCTCTGTTTAAGTTCTACACTGGTCCAGCCATAATTGGCCTCCTTTCATATTAAAAAAAAAACAACAACAACAACACCACCCATTTTACTGTACGGCTGCTGCTGCTCCGTCAGCATTCTCTCATTTTCTCGCACACGTGTGTTTTGACTACAAAAAAAACAAAAAAAAACAGGTGCAAATTAGACATAATTTGATGTCTGAGTCGTAAGGGGACTCAAACGGCAATGAGATCTTTAAATATAGAGGCCGTACAGGCATTAGCTGCTAACCAGCCGCCCACAGAGGCGTGCATCCATACGGCTGAAGAGCTCCGTTCCAAGAGGAAGAGGCATCTTTAAACAAGGCAATGAATAGCTTATTGGCGTGCGGCGGCCGGCTCATATATCAAGATGCATTTGAGTGGGAGAGGTGCGAGGGGATATCTGAGTAGCGCTGGATGTGTAAAGAGGTGAAGATGAAGAGATGGAGGTGGGTGGAACACATTGCGGTTGGTAAACAGGACCAAAACAGGAAAGCGTGGGCCCACCTGACAATCACCCTCACGTCTCTGCAATGTTTCCACTCTGCACAATAGAAGGTCTGATGTAAGTGAAAAAGGCAGCGCGTTGTCTGCGTTCTGTTGGTTTATTTGGCCATGAGGTTGACGATGAAAAAAAAATGGATGCCTGCAAAAACCAAAGTGTTTCAAGGCAGGTTTGTTTTCAACAGAACTATGGCGCGTACTTGGAAAAGCTGATAGTCATCTCTTATACTTGAGCCCTGTTGAGTGATGTTTCACCTTTAGCAAGTGCGATGACACACAGTGATGCTTTTTTCTTTTTTTCTCTCTTTTGTTTTTAAACTCTGGGTTTAGCTGCAGCACCGCAAGAAAACCCACTGGGTTCCTGCTGCTGGGTCTCACAGAACCAACACAACTGGACCTGGATGCGCTCCTTTTCTCCTGATTAGCTGCAAATAAATCCTGCACACAGGGTCTTCAAAAAGCATAGACTGGTGGTTAGCATCCTAAAAATCTAGAACCGATAAATGTAGTCACACCCAACTACTTTAAGTAGATGTAAAAGAAAAAAAGGAGCCATTCCAGAGTGCAGCAACTCAACCCGGTCTTACAGAAAGGCTTGAGCTACAAAGTTCGTCCCGTGACGAGCGTAGCAGCCGAGCCAGTTTTAATCAGCTGCCAGGCTAACAGCGTTCAGGCCCACCGTGCCGTAATTAATGTGTCTTAGATTAAAGTGTCGGCGAAATGTCAGGTATTGTCCTCGTGCCGGTAGCGTCCATGCTGACAGAGTGCAGCGGTGAGTAAGCCAGCCAGCCCCCAGCCCCCCAACCCCACCCCCACCCCATCCCCCCGCCCCACCCCCTGCCTCACGCTGAAATCAGAGAAACCACAAGAATGTAACAGCTTCTGTTATTATCCCACCCTGCTGTCTCACTGCTGCCCTAGAAAATAGCAGCACGGCTGCCCGTTAGCCTCTCTCTCAGAGCCACACTGTGGTTTCCTCCCCCTCGTCTTCACTAAAGATTCTCGCAGGGTGTCGGCGTCCTTTTTTTTTCTCTCTCTCCATTTCCTCCCGCTCTCGTACATGCGTATCGTAGCGTTGCGTGCACGCACGGCACCTGACGACTGCCAACATCACATAGTCTGCAATCTGTTTTTCCTGCAAAAGGCCCCAGCGCCGTCAGGCATGTAGAAACATAAATGGCCAACGAGGAGGAGGGATTAAAAAAGAAAAAAGAAAAAAAAAAACGGGCTGCAGTATTCAACCAGCTGGCAGATGCAAACGCAGTGAAACAGCATAATAGACAAAAAGAGCGACTGTCCAATATATTGTTCTCACATTCATTTACATGAGAATGAGCTCAGAAAGCTCCAGACTGTGTTGCTGTACACAGAAATATTTGCAACTAAGCATGACAAACCCAATTAATGTTAAAAAGAAAAGATAGTGAAATACATTTATTGCTTGGGTATTGCAAACATCTCACTGCCTTCCCTCAATATGTTTTTACCTTGACATAATACCTTGCAATGAGCAAAATAACTACAGTCTTTTTTTTTTTTTAACTATTTATGACTAAAACAGAATTTGACATATGAAAAGAACCAAACTGTATACATATATCAATTAAAATTTGTGTATTAGCCACCGTAGCTCCAATGTGTTGCATTCGCAGGACGGGCAGACACGTTAACACAAACATTAGCTGCCCTCGTCGTGGTGTTGAAATGCAAATAAAAGCGGATCCACGCGCCTGCAGCCCTGGTCTGCAGGGGAGCGCGGTGGCTTGGCGACAGCACCCGCCGTATCTCCGGGCGCTGAGCTCAAGATGAGCGAGATTAGGCACACATGTCAACAAAGGCGCAGGAGGAGTTGGTCACATGGGCCGACACGCCCTTCCCAAACATCATGCCCTTCAGGGTATGTAATCAGATCCCTGGCTCCTCTGCCGCCTACGCCACATCTTCTTGTGACACCACGTAGTGCCCGCAGACATTTTCTTCCCCCCCCTGAGGGCTCAACTACATTCAACACGTGTCCGGAGATTAAACGAACGAAAATGATCAAGTGGCCAGACATGCAGACCGGATGACTCTCTGATTTAAGCAATAAATTAAACGGAACAAACAACATTGTAGATGGATGGATTGCACAGAAGACCATTTATATATTCTCTATTTATTGGAGGAGATAGTGGTAAAATAATTGTATTCGGAATGTTCTCGTTAGATAAGCTGTGAATAAAACTACGATGTTTCCAAACAGACTCGATAGTTGAGTAAAGTCGCACAATACCACGATGAAAAAGAGACTGGAAACCAACGACAAGCCCTGAAATTAGACTTTTTTTCTCCTAGAATATTCAAAATATAACTTCAGTCATTGAGGCTAAAAGATTTTTTGGGGAAAAGAAGCCTAATGTGAGTTGACAAATACTTCCGGTTGCTTCTAAAGCCTCTAACATGAAGATTTTCTGGGCATCCATTTTTGGATCTGGCCGACTGTTCGTCAGCAACTGTGTCTCTTGACCTCCTGTGGTATTCAAGGCTCTTTGAGCAGCTGTTTTAGGGCCAGACCTGAGGACTCGCGCACACAGAGACACAGAGAGAGAGACACACACACTTGAGTTACGGTTGTGAAAGCAGTGGATTGTGACAGGCAATATACGCGGTTGAGCTTAAAAATGTGCGGCACGCCTTCGGGAAACGGCTTAAAATGTGTGAATTAAGGGTCAACAATTACTCAGTTTGACAGATTAACTGGCACCTCGGGCACATTTTTTTTTTTTTTTTTTTTTTTTTTTTTTGAAAAGCTCTGATAGCAGCAGAGGACCATCCCAGCTCAACCAGGGCTAAAAAAGTCAAACGTCTTGCTGAAATCTATCGCTGTGATGCCTTTGTGTACATGAATGACGTGTGAACACGGGAATCAGAATCAGAAACACGTTGCCAAGGAAGGATTTGCTGTGGTGTGGTTGGTGCTTTAGAGGACAGGCAGAACAAAAAGCAACTATACTAAAAATATACTAAGAATATACAGAGGTTTGTGCTCCAAAAGCCCTTCTTCTCCCCTGCATCAACGCTGATTACAGCAGTGACCTTCACATCTACCTCGGAGGGCGGGTGTTGGCCGTGCGTGCCTGCTGGGGGCTGGCGGGATGATGGTGCAGGAAGGAAGGAAGGGACAAGCCGAGACACGCGCTTGGAGCGCAGCACAGTCGGCAGCCAGCTGTGCTCACATACCTGAGGAATGTCAAGGTGGGGGGTGGGGCGGCAACAGGGACGAGCGCTATCTTTCACAAGGCGGACGTTGGAGTGGGACGCTCCGTTCCTCACTTGTCCAACATCAACAGCAGCAGCAGGAGCTCACTTCACATCGGTGCCGTCGAAACCTCCTGCTGCTGCTGAGTGGGACTTTGTGACCGGCAGGTCAAACCTCTTTTAAATATATTGTAACATTATGATATAAAATGATATTACAATGTTTCAATATCCCCTCCGCTCGAGTCCAGCCAGCTTTATCTTCCGTGTCTGCTGGCTTCACTTGTGCTTTAGCAGAAACTGGGTTACTGGTGGACTTAAGAGAGGCCATAACACGCTGATACCAGCGATGAACAACAAACAGATTTCTTAAAGCCTCTTCTTATGTTCCCACAAGCGAGCTGGACGACACAGTAAAAAAAAAAAACACTCAGAGCTCAGCTGTACGCGGAGTCAAGCTGCAAGCTGGGGGTGAACGTCATCGTCTAGAACAGGGATGGGACAACTTGTTGACTGGTGGGACCACAATGGCTTCTAAAATGTGACAGAGGGGGGTAGCGGAGCAGCAGCAGCAGATGGATGGAGTGGTTTGGTCACCGCATAGGAGAAAAAAATCTCATCATGGGATGTGTAGAAAACATGTTGCTTTAATGTCAATTGAAAATGAACCAAAGTAAAGTCACAACAAAACAAAATCAGCATCTTTGAAGCCCTACCGTGTTCTTTATTGACACTGAAAAAACGGACGAAACACAGCTATTTTATGACTTACTATTAATATAACTTATTCAAGGTCGATGGGCCAGATTAAAAAGCTTAACGGGCCACATTTGCCCATGCCTGCTCTAGAAGCACAGCGGTCCACTTTAAATGCAACCCGAGCAGCCAGAGTCAGAACCAGGGGATCTGCCTGTAGCTCGCTCTCTTGCTCTCTTGCTCTCTCTCTCTCTCTGGCTGGATGAGCAATATGACTGCTAGTTGAGCAAGAACACCATAAAAGTAATGGCCAGTTTTATCCAATTAGTTCCGCATCGTCGATATCAGCCTCGAACGGCAACGAGAGGGGGAATGAGAATGAAAAGACGGTGACTTCCAGCCGATGGAGGAGATAAAACTTGATTTGACGACAATCCGCAGCAAAAAATTTTAAAACAGAGGAAGTAAAACCCGCAATCACGTTTGCTGATAAAAACCACAAAAAGAAACACCAGGCCAACTTCATCATTTTACAAGCAAGGCGAGAAAAAAACAGCTCCTCGTGACGAGACAATAATGAACATTCTAATGGTAAAAGATACAATACCTCGAAAAACCTCCTCCATCCTCGGGGACCAATAATTAAAAAAAATAAAAAAAATAGCCACGCCAGCGTTAACGTGGCGCTAGTTAACCAGGCAGCTTCACCCTGACGGTTGGAGGCCTCGCCACTCTGCACGCAACAAACACAGCTGCGTTTTTTTTTTTGTTTTTTTTTTTGGCTTTTACAGATGATTGTCTTTGTCTTTGTTTTATATATTTGCTAACCGAGTTGTGCCACGTTCTCCCCGGCAACAGACCACTAACTAGTTGTCCGTTCCAAACAGCGATCTGGCTGGACATTCAAGTCAGCGAGCGGCTGTTTGGCTGCTTCACTCCTCCACTCCTGCCAGTCAGACAGACAGACTGAAAGTTTGCCACGTTTGCCACATTTGCGCCTTCCAAATCGGGCACACTAGTAAATATACACGTCAACTCTTTAGCCATGTATTTCTTTTTTTTATTCAAGTGATCCGAATTACATCCAAAGTTCCCCTTCACAGGGAGACAGAGCCAACGCGCAAATAAGACGGTATAACCCATTAACTGCGAGGGATGAACTCTGGTCTATCAAGCGCTTTGCTCGCTCCGCCTGCCAACTGCGAGAGGGGCTGTGAGCTTCCAAAAAGGGGGGTTATAATAGAACGGGGCAGGCAGCTGGTCCTCTTGGTTAAACATGAACAGGCCGCTCTTTGACAGAGCTGTCACTGACAGTCAACGGAGGTCACAGAGAGCCTCGTTTCACTCACATGAGGAGGAGCAGGAGGAGGACCTTGCGACAATTAAAAAAAAATCAGGATCAAGAGCAGTATTTATAGGCTGCAGAAAACAAATGCAAGTTGATATATTCAAAAAAAAATAAATATAGAAATTTTACACAAAAATAAAATTAAAAAAAATTAAAATTACGCCAGAACTTACTTGCAAAGTACAGCTAATGTACAACGACTAGCTCATGATGTGGAGTAAAATTCAAAGTGGTTATTGTCCTTTTCGCTCTGCCTCTCAATGGACACACACACACACACACACACACACACACACACACACACACACACACACACACACACACACACACACACACACACACACACACACACACACGTAAAAGTTAATTCGTACCCATTTGATTTTTCCAGCCCTCTCCACCATGAAGTAAACACACTAAATTTAGATGCGCAGTTGCCAGCATCTGAAGTCTGATAATGTATCTCGCCTGCAGCACGCAGCCAGGGAGTCTTCTTAGCAACGCTGTCAGTTAGCGCCAACGCTGAGCTGTCAACAGTTCCGAGTGCCGGGCGGAGGGCGTGCCTCGGCAACGTTAAGACTATCCAGACGTAAGGTGTCGGGCGAAGATAGAGGCAGAGGAAAGGAAGTGCAGACGCCTCCGAGTGACGCGGCGACAGGCAGGAAGCAGAGGGCAGAAGCTCGGGGTCGTCTTAGACGTATCTTGTGTTCAGGTGGGTGACACACAACCGCAACCTTTGGTTTGTCAGAGAGATTTTTTTGGGGAGTTTTTTTTCCGAGCACAATGCATGCAGCAGAACACTTTTCAACGGCACCACTTCATCCATTAAAGGGGCCACACGGAACACAGGCCTCTCCCCTGATGCAGCGGGACGTGAAGTGAGGCACACCATGCCGCGATCCTCGCCTGGCCCACATTGTGTGTCCACATCTCACCCTTTCAAACCGGCAGCAACAATGGCTGACCTTTGGCTTCTTTGCTACGCCGGTCTGGTTTATGATGTTTAACTAGGGGAACTGGCATCTTTATGCATCCAGCGTAAAGGCGCAGCTCGACCTCGTGCAGAGACTTCTGCAAAAAGAGGGGCGGGGGGGGGGGGGGGGCAAATGATAAAAACTCGTAGTGACATCTCAGAAGCCGCCGTGCTGAGCTTGAATTTAATAAGCCTTTTTAGCTTAGCACGTCAAAACTGACGCGCAGCTTTCGGCGCACACTCGTCACCAAGCAAATCCTCCACACAAGCAGCTGTGGCTGTTGAACAGAATTATTTAACAGGTGATAGCCTCCTGATTTTCCCAACGACTCACACAGACATTAAAGGAGAGAAGAAAACCCCTGAGGCTAAAGGCAGCCTATGTTTGCCCTCACTGTGGCACTAAGCACATGCAAAGTTGATCATTGTTTCACAGGCTTTTTTTTTTTCGCAAATAGGTACGAGTTATTCAGGCTATGCCCCAAGACTGGGAGGAATTTCATCTGCAGCCAAGACAAATGGCAGGGATGATTAGCCATTAGTGAGTATTTTAAACAAAACCATGCATCCGAGGTATGACTTTAAACAAATGGCTTTAGTTTCTGAGGCAACCTTAGACCCAAATGGCTCACGTAAGACGGGATCGGTCTCTGTTACCCGGCATATTCTATCACGATTTCCCCTTCCTCATTTCTCCACTGTCTGCTGGCCCTGCGTCCCCCTGATACACACAGCACTACTGCACACTGTGGCAGGTTCAGGTGTGTCGCTCAAGTAAACCTCAGTCTTTGCCGCAGGCGATCCAATTCTCGCCAGCTGAGGCCGTCCGAGACCTCTGTACGTTTGAGCATTTTTTAAAGCAGGTAAATTAGACGTTGACTTCAGAAATCTACTGAACCACTGCACCAGTGACTTTACAGTATGGATGTTGCAAGTCCACTCAAAACAGGCCCTGCACTCCCTTACCGAGTCCGGATCGAGCAGCCGGTAGCTCAGCATCCTATCATATGTTTCAGCAGTAAGCGATGGAATGTGCAGAACTCTCCAGTTAAAAACATACAGCCTCACTTTCCTATCTCTGGCCCGGCTTATCTCAAAATCCACTGTTCCGACATAATCCCGACTACCAAGGCTTTTTATCTGTTATACAGTGGCACTGGCCAGCCTGCAAATGTGTCCCAAATAGAAATAAATGTGCGGTGGCATGGCAGCGTCTGATTCCCGAGATAAATGGTTTGACCTCAGCAACGACTGAGTGGGCTCAGCCAGGGATTCCCAGGCACTCACCCGGGTCAAAGACTTTCATTTCTCCCTGCCAATTTGTAAAAAGTGCTTAAGAATGAATTGTTTTTAAAGCATAAACTAAAAGAAACACCATTGTTAAGATAACTGTTAGTGCCTAGGAGTTCTGTTCTGTTTCTGGAGTCCTTCTCAATCTTTCAGGAAGTGTGCGTTACAACAAGCAGTTACCAAAATCAGCTCGTTATGATGTCAGAAGGGGCTCCACTCCTACATCTCCTAAGTTAGTGTCCCTGGCCCAGGTGTTTCATCTGCTTTCAAACATACAGAAGGTAAGACAAGATGTCAATTGTATTTTTGTGCCAGAGCTATAAACAGAGGGCTAAACTTATAGTCACACAGGCAATGCTGTTCCATTTGAGTGCAGAATAAAAGAGGGTTAAAGATTATAATACACAGTAGGTACTATATGGGACCCATAATCTGAGAATTCGGTGACCTCCCTCCTCTCTGCCGGGTATCCCCTACCCAATTCCAGCCTAGATGGGATTTCATTCATAACCCCCCCACCCCCATCATCTGATGGGATCCCATTCAGAAGCCATGGTGTCAGTAAACCAAGCCTCCGATTTTGGACCAGCGAGAGGACGGCTAGACAAACAGGACGGAGCGGCAGCAGACTGGCAAGCAGCAGGCGGCAGAGGAGCCGACTGCGACCCAAAAGATGTGGCACGGATGGTGGAGGGTTACGTCATCGAGAGAGAGAGAGAGAGAGAGAGAGAGAGAGAGAGAGAGAGAGAGAGAGAGAGAGAGAGAGAGGAAATAAGGAGGACGCCTCATCACAGCAGAACCCTTGAGTCCGTTGACAGCAACGCACATTCAAAGCTGGTCCGGATGACTAAAATACGTCGTTTGCGCCACAAGCAAACGAGTGATGGTTGGATAAGAGGAGGTGGGGGTGGGGGGGTGGGGGGGGTGCTGTGTTCAGAAGCAGGGTCGCAATAAGAGGCTTATCCAATCTTCTGGATGGGACAGTAATAGAGCACTTGTAACAGGCGCTGGTACGCCAGTCAGTGACCAATAAGCCCACATCGAACGGATCTGCATTTGCAATGTTGTATTGATAACTGATGCTACACGGTCAAAACAGATAAATATAAATTAAACGGGGCAGATGAGCAAGATGATGGTCAACTGCTGCAAAACGTTGACAGGGACGCGGCGGTTTAAAGGCACATCCGAAACATTACTGACGCCGCACTGGTTCCATTGAACGCCAACTGGACTGGGTGGACTCTGTCGTTAAAGGGGCTCATTGTACAGCGGGAATGAATTGGATATTGACGTGCCGTTTCGGCCAAAAAAATATCAATGAAGACCCGTGAAACGTCGAGCACCGTTTTGGATGGGGGGTGGTGGGGGGGGGTGGGTGGGAAGAAAAATGAGCCTTCCAACCTTTAAATGCGCACAAAGCGCCGGCTTAGCCTAGCGTTTTGGCAGCTACGTAAAGTCAGCCGTGCTTATTGAATGGGCTCAATAGCGAGCTAACGAGCCAGCTACACAACTACTGGCTAGTCGGGGTCTTATGAAAAATAATGAGAAAAATAAATACATAAATATAAGGGCTTCTGATTGTGAGGGAACAAACCCATGGAAGGGAGCCCTTATCCCAGTATTATTTCGCAACGCTTGCCGCTGTAGCAGCAGCGCTGGCAGCAACTTGCTTAAAAGTGACAGCGCTAGGCTAGGTAGCTAACCAACGTCAGCTGGCTGAGCTGAGGGGGGAGAAGAAGAAAAAAAAATCTGGTGGCCTTGTGAATGAGCGTCTTTCTTACCGTCATAAACTGCTCCAGGGGTGTCCAGTTTTTAAGGAATATATGTTTTTGCCGTGTCAAGGAAATGGTTTTGCGTGGGGGGCGACGTAGCCCGAAACATCCACGATCAGTTCACCCTCTGCCGATGAAAGCCAAGCATCGTTATTATCACCGTCTTCATCAGCACTCGGAGTCCGGCGCTGCTTTACACACATCCATCCAGCAGAACGGGGCCTCCTCCGGGCTCGACCATGCAACTCGCTCGGCGACGACGGATAATCCACAAGACAGGAGCCCCCGCAGTAACCATTGGCTAGACGCGGCGGCGGCGAGCAGTCATTTCAGGTCGACGGAATAATAATAATTAAAAGAAAACACTCCAAGCACACGCGTATGGGAGCAGAGGAATGCGATCGGCGGTGAGAGGGGAGGGGGGAAAAAAATGTTGTTGTTTTTTTTTTTTTTTTTTTTTTTAAAAGGAGGGAATAACTGGACCGGGCTGAGATCACAGAATCGGCAAATGTTGCGTGTGTGACTTTCCTCCTAACGTGGGGCAGCCTGGGGTAGTCAGCCTTCCTTCCCTGCTCTCTGCAGCTGCTCTGCCTGCCTGCCCGCCTGCCTGCCTTGCAGCACAGCAGCGATTAGCATAGCGACGTAATGGCGCAAAAGAACGCACAGGGGCGGGGCCAACGGAGGAGGAGGCGCGCACTTTGTTCCCGATTTGCGGCTTTCCTCAAT
The DNA here is from genome assembly GCF_046127955.1 of Nelusetta ayraudi. NCBI lineage: Eukaryota > Metazoa > Chordata > Actinopteri > Tetraodontiformes > Monacanthidae > Nelusetta > Nelusetta ayraudi. The sequence goes on along the minus strand of NW_027466152.1, from coordinate 907,665 downwards.
ATTCCCACACTTGTGTCAATCCAACTCTCCTTTCCCCACTCTCCTTGTGGCAATTTACAACCTGCCCTCGTTGTTGTTGTTGTTGTTGTTGTTGTTGTTGTTGTTGTTGTTGTTGTTGAATCAACAGGGAAACCCAGGTAGATTTATAGGTAATTGTAAAAAAAAAAAAAAAAGGCACAAAACGCCACAATTATGGTTACATTCATTTTTATTACTTTATTCGCATAGCATAACATGTATTTGAATGCAATTAATATTACATCTGAGATATAAAACCATTAAATTATTTTAAATATTCTACTGCTTTTGTTTCTAAATGATTTAGATTGATATGTTCTTAAATTATATCTCATTGTTGTCTGTGGTTGTGTTGCTCTGCATGCTCAATCCATCCTTCCCCGCTCTCCATGGATGCTCCGTTTACTGAGCGGGACAAAAAAAAAAAATGTTTCCTCTAAAACAAACAAAAATAATAATGTAGACATATTCCTGATGACTTGTGTCTCTTACACACGTCGCATTTGTTGAATGCTATTCGGTGAAAGTTAGCAACTTCAAAGTTTTGTCAAAACTGTACCTCAAATTTGAGAATGAATCCAACTTGTGATTTAGAAAATGAATGAGGCATGAAAATGGCAATTCCACACAGCTTGAATCGGTCGCACCAGTCATTCAAAACCTTTCTGCAAGAGGCTCGCTATTGATTTGTGAAAGAGAGAGAGAGAGCTAGGGAGAGAGAGAGAGAGAGAGAGAGAGAGAGAGAGAGAGAGAGAGAGAGAGAGAGAGAGAGAGAGAGAGCATAGTGGTAATATAGGTTGTACTGACCTCAAGTGGCTCAAAAAGAAACAGCCTGCGTGTGTCCAACAATGGCCCATTGTACACGAACTGTGCCTGACTCGCACACAATGAACTGAGCAGATGAAGCAGAGTGGCAAGAAGAAGACAACGACGCCTGTGTGGACCATATTCAAAAAGCACTTTGTTGAAGAGGGAAATGAAACAATGAAGATCCTCTCCATTGAACCCTGTTTTTCTGGTGCTTCACTCATGAATCATGCGCTAAGATTTTTATTTTCTTTTTTAAAACATACATATTTAATTTTAAACTAAACTGTTATTTCTTTCACTAGTCAGGTTTGATTGATCCATTTTTAAGGAGCTATGTATGTCTGTTCACGATGCTCATGGATACGTTTTATCAAAGAAACTTGAAAGTCAAGGCATTCTGACAGAGTACATCTCGACTTTTCAACCAATTCTACCATCTCAGTTTACTGTTCAGACTTTTCTGTAACACACGTCTGCAGTTTGGAATGCAGTTTACTGATCTTTATAAAAGGAAAATATCCAAATTCCACATTTCCAGAGCAACCTCTGTGACATGGTCTAACAAGGAATAATAATGTACAATGCCAATGTCTGGCTGCAACGCAATTAATTATGCGCCTCTATTTTTAGCTGTGTCCACAGGGTAAAAGATTGGAAGCGTAATTAAAACACTGTATCTGAATCCTGTTAATATGCAGACGGACGACCTGAGGGAACATGGGGTCTACATGATGGGTTCTAAAGTCACAATAAGCTGCACATTAAGATCATTATCTCTAAAGGAATTAGTTCAGGTTGTGCAAATGATCTGCGGTTACATAGTGCTGCTTTCATAAATCGTGCAGAAAAAAACAGCGTGACCAGAGTAAAATAATGCTGAGAGCTACACTCAAATACAATAAAATTACCAGAAGTGAATCAAATAGAATTTAAGAAGTCTCGTATATAATAACTTCACGTAAAAAAAAGAGAATTTACTTTTTTTTTTTTTAGGTCCATGATTAAAATACTGCAGTAATAGTCAGTCTAAACTTTCACAGGATAAAAATAAGAGTTTGATGTTATCTTAAGATTATTCTCAAGTTTAATTATTATAAATGTTGTTATTATAGTACTACTCATTGTAAAAATAAAGTCACTCTGACAGCTGGATATTGTTCAAAATTTAATAAATAACATCCTCTGGACATGTTGGCAAGCCTTTATTTGAACACGGGTACAAATTGATTGGTCTGCAAAAGTGTCAAGTGACTCTCTTGTCTCTGTGCAGCTTTTACCTCACAATCACCTGCCCTGCTGCTATACATCAGTCTCTTCAGACCAAGTCTTCCATTACAGGTACTGTAAAAGTCAGCTCCACTGACTATGATTTCTCATTTCTCCACAATAAAGCTATACTTCTTGTCAGACTTTTTCATTTTTCAGCAGAGAGACAATTCCTTCCCTCCTGGATGTGTATGGTGCGTGTTTCATCTGCAAGAGGTTAGCAGGGAACAGGTTCCCACTGGGAGCGTACATGTCCTTTCCTTTCTGACCCATCAGGGAGCGTAGAGTCCGGTTTCGAGACAGAATCTTATCATAAAATTCCACGCCTCCTTCGGCATAATCACGGGACACTCGAGCAGCCCGCCGGTCTGAGCTGTAGTCAATCCACTGATTGACAGCATCCGAGGCAAGAAAGTAAGACACGGCTCCGAGCCCAAGTGCCACCAAGTTTGCAGCCCCGCGAAACAGTGCGTGTCGTCCATGAAGCCCAAACATCTGCTTTAGGGCCACGCTGTACACCCAAGCTCCACCAAGACAAAGCGGGGCCACTGTAGCATTTAGAACGGGTCCTCCAGATTGCAGCCGGACCAACTCACGTGCTATGGCAAACTTCTGAGCTCCAGGGGAAAACATTAGAGCCTCCTTCAAAGCGGAGCCATCATCGCTGCTCCAATCCACCGTTTTGCCGTTGATAAAAATAGTGCGGTTGGTGATACCACTTGGGTCATCAAGCGTGCCGTTAAAGTTGGCTGGGATGCCAATTTGGACCCCTGCAGGGAGCCAAGGTACACCAGCCCCAACTGGGTGGAAACCGAAACAGGCAAAGGCGGAGAAATTCTTGGTTGTGCTGATGCCACAGTCCTTTTGCACCTACAGAAGACAATGATAAAAACACTTAAAAAAAAAAAATCAACACTGAATTCAACTATAAAGATAAATGTTTAATTCAAAGTTATTCACCCCGACATAAAAACTTAATGAAGAGCAACGCTCACTACCTGTTGGAAAACATCCTCAAGCTTCTCAGACAACGAGGCTGGCTCTCCTTTGAACCAGGCCTGATAGAGAGGACGGAAGGACCAGTCGGGAAAGGCGTGGGTGACCAAGTTGGCTGCGAAGATGCCACCACAGGTGGTAGCCAGCAGTGGAGTACGGTACTTCTGAAGAAGCACTGAGTACCTGAGAAAGTGTGATGCCATGTTGTTTTTTTTAAGTGAATAATGTGAAGCAGACTTCAGACGTGGGCATCTGTGGAGTAAGAGGAGAAAACATAGATGCTGGTGATCTTTTCTGACAGAATAAACAAATTTGAGTTGGCTAACTCAAATATGCTGCTGTATTTTGACAGACCCATCTCCAAATCAGAATGATTAAAAAAAAAGAGAGACACATTTCAGAGCTAACATGACTCTGACCAGACCCGTAAACAACTTGAGATTAATCAGAGATCATCTTGATTATCAAATACCTGGGGTTCACCTCAGCAACAAACGAAACTGACCAGTACAAAAATGAACAAAGTCAACCCACAGGTTGAGAAGACTGAGTTCCTTCGGTGCGTGCAAGTGCAAGTGTGCACTGTTAGGGAACACTTTGCAACACTGTGGTGTGGTGCCATCTTCTAGTGAAAGTATGAGCTATTACATGTCCATCACCCCATCAGCCAAAACACGAAAAGACTCCAAAATGTCCCAGACTTTTTCTGATACTGATCCTATTCGTGACAGACTTATTAAATAGGGGGATAGGAGGACGATAGTAAGAAGTCTTCCCTTCGGATATGAAGTTAAATTAGGTACAGCAAAATTTGCTGTGGGGCTAAAACTTCTTTACGCGACATGCTAATACACTACCATTGAGCACACTGTTCAGCTTCATAGCTTTCTTTACCACTTAAGGTTTGTTTTTTTCCCCCTTCAATGCCTTATAATTTTTGCCGTGTCTAATTGCCAATGGCTACAAAAAACACGGATAAGTCGTTCTCTCCGCTAACACAAGGACCATATATTTTACTTCGTCTCAGAACAATGTTAGCACTGCTGAACACCTAGGGAAGCTAACCAGCAACACCGAGTACACAACTGACGTTACTCACAAACATGCACTAAAAATGAAATTCAAAGCAATTTGGTGCCTTGAAGGCAACGGTACAAATATCAAATACTCACATCTCCACAAGGACAACGCTACAGTCAGTTACAAGACTGCAGGAAGTCAGTACGTAAAGCGATGCCGTTTTACGACAGTATGTCGTAAAGTCGGAGATCTGTCACTTCTGATGCCAGATTCTTTACTCCGCAAGAATTTCCAGTTCCGTCAAAACTCTCCACCACACCTCAGAATATGTTGGGTTTTTTTTTTTTTTTTTTTGTCAGAACTTAAAAGTAGCTAATGTTTTGTCAAGTTATAAACACTTCTCCTTTAGTTTGGTTGGATGTCTTTCACTTATGTAAAGTTTTATCTGTTATATCCCCCACATCTTAGTGAAGCCCAAGAGTCTTGACGACATCCAATAATATTAACTATTGAGTAAAGAAAATAAAAGTAAATTTTCACTTTTAATCACCCTGGCAGCAGAGAAAATATAGGTCAGGCAGAACTTATAACTATATAACACACTAACACACATATATAAATGGCTGTATGATTTTTATTTGGTATTCTTTGTTTTTCCAGTGTAGCTTTATTGTAACAAATAACAATAAGCAAACGGTAGAAATGACAAAACTGTCAAGAACAAACAAGAGTGATGAAAATGATGTGTGTTACAAAGACGACTAAACTGAACTGAATATAAGGCACTCGAAGAAGGTCAACACGAACAATAACTGAATTTAACAGCACTTTTTTCCCCCATACACTAACTGTAGCATTTTACGCTACCATTGTTGCAACGAGGGCAAAATAGATGATTTATTAACGTTTCAAAGGTGAATTATAACGTTGCTATTTAGCAGATTACTACATCCACATTTCATTTATTTTATTTACTAATAAACATGATCAAAATACGTTTTTTTTTATTTATTTTTTTTTATCCCCCACAGCTTTTAGTTTGTCTATAGATAATTCATTTTCCAAGTCAAGTTTGTCATTTTAATCACAGTCTAAGACAACAGTAAAACGTAGAGGCACCATCTTCAGAGGTTCCTCACCCCAGGTGTTCACATATGGAAACATATTGTCTTTGAAAGTGTGTCTGAACATGTGAATGAGCTCGTTGGTGGCTGAATCCCAGAAAGAAACCTTTCCATTGTCCCAGTCCAGCTGCACTCTGACCTGGAGGACCCTGTTGTTCTTAAGCGGCAGGACAGGTAGACAACATGATGGGGAATATGCCTCGTATTTCCCACCACTGTGCCGTACCATCCACAACCCTGAAAGTATGTCACCATTTTTCTGGGCTTGCTCTGAGATCACCCCCAGTCCCCACACATGGTTATCCCCAACCTCCACCTCCCAGCTGTGGTTTCCTGAACAGAAGCCCCGATGCCCCAGGATGCTGCGGTGCTGTTTCATCCTCCCCGACTGGTGAGGCGCCATTGTAGAAGAATAAAACACAGGTGCCATTGTAGGCACACACTTGACACTAGTCAAATCCTCAGACGTGTGGATCTCTCCGTGGGAAGTGTTGGGGTTGAGGACAACCGGCGTGTAAGTCACAAAGTCCTTCATCTTGGACCACACTTTGAACCTCAAGTTTCCCAGATGCGTGACAACGTCGATCTCACCTCCCAACGCTTGTTCTGGGTCATGCGGCAGAGGGCGCTGTGCTGTCTTCCTCAACGCGTCGATGCTGAGGAGCAGTGACGCGTTCCCGGCATTCAGGCCTTCCTCCATGGTTGTTAAGGTACTTTCCATTGCGTTTATCTCAAAGTTCAGCGCTGCTAAATGAATGTCGTGCACTTTCGTTTTAAGATCTTTCTCGTCTTGGATTTGTGACACTCTGAATTCCTCCTCAGCGTCCAAAAAAGCCCTGAACTTTCCGAACTCCCCTCTTAATATTCCCACCGTCTTCTGAGCCTGATTCTCCAAGTGTTGTCCTGCTTGTTCCCAATGGGCCTTCGCCTCACGGAACCGTTTCAGTTTCTCCCTCAAGGGCTCCAGGTTTGGCTGTAGGTCGGCCCTGGCCAAGTCCGCCACTTCCTCCAAGGGGACGATTCTGTGGTTCGTGTGTTCAGCCGAGTACCGACACACGATGCAGATCGGCGCGCCGTGGTCGTGACAGTACAGCCTGAGCATCTCTGCGTGCGGGCGACAAACGGCGTTCGGGTCCACGTTCTGGCGAAACGCATCGCACAGGTTCTTCAGCACCAAGTTGCGCGGCGGCTGCGCCTTGGACCGCGAAACGGCCTTGCAGACGGGACAGTTGCGTCTTTGACTGGAGGCAAACCAGCTCTGCAAACACGCGCTGCAGAAGCTGTGGCTGCAGGGGAGAATGACGGGGTCTCTGAAATAATCCTGACACACCGGACAGCAGAGCTCCTGACTCCACGAGAAGCAGAGCTCCTGACTCCGCAACAAAGCCATTTTCCGAGCGCTCGAAAATCCAATGGCGAGTCGCCGAAAACGCGCGCGCTCATGTCTCGCAGAGGTAGACGTCTTCTTTTGGTTTTGGATTCACACAGATATATTGTTGTTTCCCATCAGTCACGTGATGCTGGCGCGTCATCTGAGCAAAGTACGGTAGTCAAAATGGGTCAATACCTTTTTTTTCTCCACTTTAGTAGAAGTGAGCTAAGCTAACGAACTAACACGAGACATTAAAACTTTTAAATAACTTTATTCTTAGTTGTGTTCTTATTATTCTTGTTTGTAATTCTCACTTTTATTCTTGTTCTTGTTTTTGTTTTTATTCTAGTGACAGTTCTACTACTACATAGTAGTAGTAGTAGTAGTAGTAGTAGTAATATATAACCCAGGAAATCCACTTCAAATGCAAACATGAGACAACACTATGAAAACGACTACTATGTTATCATTGTCAAAAAGAACAAAGCTTATCTCACCTATCCACCCACACATCCAAGAGATGTGTGTGTGTGTGTGTGTGTGTGTGTGTGTGTGTGTGTGTGTGTGTGTGCGTGTGTGTGTGTGTGTGTGTGTGTAGATGCTGCTAGCTGTTAAATTTTAATGGAGCGCTGTCCATGCTCATGCAAATGAGGGCTAGGATCCATGTAGGACCATGGCCAAAGGTCTCCTGTTTGAATGTAGCCTGGATAGTGGCTGGACGGTAGTCTGCCCATTTATACCCTTTATGTCATGACAATTAGCCTCGTAGACCTTGATAGTGGCGCCTATATTACCATCGTGTACAGAGAACAACAAGAGTAACACCCCCTTACAGGCACAAGATAATTCTGGCGATCAGATTATATCTATAACATTTCTCTCCTTGTAAATTCAGGAAATTTACATTAAGTTGCAGTATTTACTCTCTCTTAAAATGCAAATATTAAAATACTTCCCCTTCTCAAATTAAGTTTGATTGTGATATACTGTTAATTAAAAATGTACTGCAGATTACCATTTTAGAGAGTACTTTATGGTCAGCTATATCACAAAGCATTGATTTTTTATTTTTTTTTGCCATCTGTCAATACATTGGTAACATAATCAAGTACTCTATGCAGAGATATGGCCTGCAACATCAAGGCAAGTTTCACATAGTCACTGAAATATGCACTACTCAGGTGTCAGGATGAAAAAACACTTTTTTCTAGCAGGGCTTAGTGCATGCATGTGTATGTGCATATGTATTATGATCAAGACAGACGCTCTGTTTCTGGTGCAAAGAAACAGCTCACTACTGTCTCCATGGAAACAGGCGAGAGGTGATGGCAGAGTCTGCCACTCTGTGTGTGTGCGCGTGTGTGTGTGTGTGTGTGTGTGTGTGTGTGTGTGTGTGTGTGTGTGTGTGTGTCCACAGAGAGGCAGAGAGAAAAGGAGAATAGAGAATATCCACTTTGAATTTTACTCCACATCATGAGCTTGTCATTGTATTTTAGCTGTACTTTACAACAAAGTTCTCACCTAATTTTAAAATGTCCAGGTCCTTACTTAGTAGAAATTACTTTTGCATGATTTATGTTCAATGAACCAATACACCAACAGTTATACGGAATTAAACACATACACAGAAACGAAGAGAGTCATTGGCATTCAGAACATCTGCATGCCTTCAATACAACAGAAATGTACCAGGGCTAATAGTGGTATCTTGATAGAGTTTCTCGTAGAACCCACATGACGAAAAAAAAGAGAGGCAGACCGAGAACCCCCTGGAGAAGAACCAACAACTGGAGCAAAAAGGCACAAGATCAGAGAGGGTGGAGGGGCTTCATCGTTGGCCTATGTTAATGGGGAATTTAAAGGGCTATATGCTAGATAGTCTTCCTCGTGCTTCCTCTGCTTGATGGGAGAAGCAATGTTCATCCCAACGTGGACAGAGCTGTCCCGATGATGATGATGATGATGATGCCTTGAGGTTAACCCACCAAGAGTGTTGATTGGCCTTAATGCTGAATAAATACTGTGTGTAACCCAGACAGTAAATTCACCACCTCTGGATTGTCACCTTGCAGCTAAACTCATGCGTATAATAAGGTGTAAAACACACACACACACACACACACACACACACACACACACACACACACACACACACACACGTTATTGTTATGGACAAAGAAGTATGACTAAAACATATTACATAAAAGTTCTGTCGAGAATGTGAAGAAACTGTGCACTTATGAACCCTAACCCATGTGTAATGGGGAGAGGTGACAAACAGTACAACAATCTCAGACGGTATATTTATGATTTGTGTTCATTTTGTTTTTATCGGCCGCTGCTCTATTGCTGGGAGCATCTGACTTTTAATTATATTCAAGCATTTTGTCCTGTTAAAACACCTCCCACCTCACTCCAACCAATTGATCAAATGCTTGCTTGTCACTTTGACCTCTAACTGGCACAAACTAGCGAAGGTTGCAGTGTCCAAGTAAACATGTTTACCAAAAATAGGGTGGGGTGGGGGCGGGGGTGCACCCTTGACCATCACATGTGCATTAATCAAGGGTTTAGTTTGTTGTTGTCGCACATAGGAGTGTAATGACAAAATGACAGCCTTTTAAATTAAGAGATTTTTATCCAAGGAACTACAGAAGCAAAAAGCAAAAAGACACAGTCAAGAAATAATAGTCCATGCATGATTGATTTTTCTCTTTAGGTCACGGTTAAAGTGATGTGTACAAACAGTCAATAAATAAATAAATGGCTATATATAATATTTAAAGGGTATTGTTTTTAATCACCTTTCTGACACATTTGTAGAACATGCAACTGGAACGATTAAAATTAAAATCAGATACGCGAATGCTTAAAGAAAGGATGTTTCTGTGGCGTCAGAATCCCCCCCCCCCCCCAAAAAAAAAAAAAAAAAAACAGCCCCAAAACAAACAAACCGCATAAAATTACTATTACAACAACCAAAAACTACACCATTGACACAAACGCATTCCCCCCCTGACATGCAACGATATTTATGAGACTTCATTGAAATTATAGGTACGGCTACTTTAGCAGAACTATCCCTTTAAAGAAGCCTGCGAGAGCTCAAGGACGGTCCATTTCACTGAAAAAAAGGGGAACTCGCTCGCTGCTCCGTGACACTTCGGAAAACACAACTCTCACAAATATCCCCCAAAAGAACCGCAAACGACTACTTTCCAACTCAACCCATGAATGCAGATGTCACGTCACGCACAAAATGCGCTTCCAGCGCGTAAACGCGCTCCCCGAAAAGCAACGCGCCCCCCCACCTTCCCCACCCTTCGGGACGTTTTCTATTTATAGCATCAGCTGTTGCAATACAAAGATTAGCTACTCTCCGTGTTGTGCCTGGCAGATGTGGAGGGCAGCGCGCTGCCGAGCGAGGCTGAGGGGCGGCGGTGGTAGCCTGACGCCGAGAGGACCGGGGCGATGCGGGGGGACGCGTCGCCGCTGTGAGGACGCTCCTTTTGTGTGTGCGCACACGACAGCGCGGCGGCTCTCGTAACGGTGAGTGCCTCAACCAAACCACCCGCCACCCTCCTCCACCCCTGGCCGTGAAGGCAACACCTTCAACGCGCCCACAAACAAAAAAAAACAACAAAACGTAGCGCTCGGCGCCGTACAAACAAGCTGTTGCCGTAGCCCGCCAGTGAGCTATAATAGCCGCTTGTCGGCGCGTTGCGGTGCGTGAGAGGGTTTCGTGTGCGGGGAGGCGGCTGCTCGCTGTATTCGTGCACGGCCTCGCGGCGTTTGCGGAAATCCCTTCTTTGCGTTGAAAAACACGACGAGGGGCGTCTGCCGTCCGTTTTCCACACGGTGTCACGCACGCACGCACGCACGTTCGCGCACGCTCGCGCACAGCGTCAGTAATGTTCCCGTTGGGAGGACGAGGATCGCCGGGGTTGGGGTTTATGATGATCGCCCCCTACAACTCCTCATTTTATCTGCTATCCATAAAAAAAAAAACCTTGATAAATAAATAAATAAACAAACAGGGAGTGAGTGGTGCACGCAGAGCCGGAGTCAGTCAGGGTGCCGTCCGTGATGGCTGCGACTTGAAGTGATGTGCTGGCTGGACGCAGACGACATCATCATCATCATCATCATCATCATCATCATCATCATCATCATCATCAGAAAGAGGGAGAGAGAGAGAGAGAGAGAGAGAGAGAGAGAGAAACAGAGAGATTCTTCCCGTATCAAATCATAGAATGAGATCATACAGAAGCAGGCAGTAGTCGAGCACGCACGCGCTCACACACTAAGTGTATGGGTGTGTGTGTGTTGTCTACTATTAATCTATTAATAACCTCATGAAATCACCAGATGATTTGACAGTGTCTGGATGCGCTGCCTTTTTTTTTTTTTAAGGAAAACTGCTCTGATCCCTGCATACTCTGTTGCTCACCATACTTGTGGGCGTAGAGGTTAGCTGACACATGCATGCCCCCCTCCTCTCCCACCCTCTCTCCACAATTTCTAAAACATGGAGAAAACGGAAATTCCCTTCTGGCTCATTGGTAGTGTTTTTCCGCCCTGGGGTTGTCATCTGTGACATATTCACCAGCCACTAACTTCTAAACTTCTAAAGACACTGAGAATAGAAGAGTCTCAGTGATGGAAACTCTCACTTCTCTCTCTCTCTCTCTCTCTCTCTCTCTCTCTCTCTCTCTCTCTCTCTCTCTCTCTCTCTCTCTCTCTCTCTCTCTCTCTCTCCTTGCCTGTCTCAAACTGTCCTTGCATGCAGGCTGATTCAGAACTGTAGAAGCGTTTTTAATATGGCCAATTCCAAATTCCCGTTCTAAATGACCCAAATTGAGGTCATGCAATAAAGTAAGAACTTGAGTGTGTTAGCTAAACAGAGTTGAAGAAGGTTTAACAATGGTCTTGTGTTGCTTGCTGGTTGTGACCATTTCTATTGACCTTTACTCAATCCGCTACACTCTGCACTTGATATATGCCATCGACAGACAAAGGGAGCAAGAGGTGTGTCTTGTCTTTACACACGTCAGCATGGTGACAGTGTTTATACTCTGGAGGCACCTGGGCCTCTTTGCTTGCACCCTGTCAGATCTCCTTGCACTCACACTATGAAAATATGCTCAATTTGCCATGCTTTTAAACTGCATTGAACTGATTTGTGTTTGAAAAATTAGTTCCTAGAATAAAAGCAAGCAGCCAAGTTTACACAAAATCCACGGTTGAAACAAGAGTACAAATTGCAAAATAGAATAAATAAGAATAAAATAAGATGATAGAAGATAGATGAAAAATAAAAAGTGCACACACAAGAGAAACACGCAATGTAAACAAAACAGCAGAATACCGTAGCAGCATGGCAGTGTGGTCAATGTACCATGTTCACATACTGCACATGCTGATGGGAATGGGTTAGAAAATTGCACAGCTTCAGGTATATTGCACAATGACAGTGGTGATTAGTGGTTACAGTGAGTTACCTGGAGCAGTGCTGATTGAACAGTCTCACAGCAGCAGGTAGGAAGGATGTGAGATAGCGTTCCTTCACACATTCAGGGTGAAGGAACCTGTCGCCGATGGAGCTTTCCAGTGCTGTCAGAGTGTTGTGCATGGGGTGTGTGCTGTTGTTCATCATGGATGACAGCTTAGCTACCATCCTGCTCTCCCCCACCACCTGCACAGTGTCCAGGGGGCACCCCAGGACAGAGCTGGCCGTCTTGATCAGTTTGTCCTGCCCCAGCAGACCACTCCATAGAAGATGGCTGACGCCACCACAGTGTCATAAAACAAGTCCAAGAAATGAAGAAAAGTCTAAAACTAAACACTGTGTCTCTGTGGCGTTTGTTGCAGCGAGTGGCCTTGAACTCGGTGAGCAACATACGACACCTTTGACTGATCAAGTCGAGTGTTGATATCAAGGTCACAGCAAAAGCGAGGGTGTGTACGGCCCTGTTCCCTGTTGTTCCTGTTGTGTGAAATATGTTCTCTGTTCCCATGTGAAGAGGGAAGTCCCTGTATCCTTTCCCAAGGCTTGCAAGCCGCCACGTCATGAGGAACAAGTGTTCAAAGAAGAATGACGCGCATACATACAGTAGATGAGGAGTATAGGCATTATAATACTGCCCCACTCACAGTATTATAATTCTTTTAAGTGAAATCAATCACCTATTTTTTATTTTTTTTTGCACTGATCGCTCTCTATTTTATCTGTATCAATATAGACGATATCTGGAACACGTACATGTTACCTTTCTTCCAGGACACGTCGGCAGAGTTTCACCTCTTAACCGTTGCGACAAAAGACAGGAATTCTTCAAACTGTTCCGAAAAGGACTTCCGACAAGCTTCATTTTTTTCAGACCAGACAGATTCCATCTCACAGTGAGTGACATTCAGAAAGTAAGATTAAGGTTCCAGATACAGCGGGACAGAATGTTGTGTCCAGTATGGACAATAATCCTCATTATTATTGTTTTAGTTGATGTAGATACCGTCCCACGTCTGTCTCCACGTAAACTCTCTGTCAAGTTTTTTTTTTCTTATTACGTCAGATTTAGATAGTTGCGTTATCTGCCCATTATTCTCATTACAAGACAGAGGGCCTTTAGTGGGCATTGAATTTATCTAAACAGGCTTTAACTTGTGGCAAAGTCTTATTGTGATTGTGATTCAAAGAACTATCAATGAGTTTTGTTCATGTTGGGAACTTTTCGGTCGCAAAAAATATTTCAAATAGTTGTTCGCTGGCTTACAGACGGTGTGAGTGTAGGTGTGAGCAAAAAATGGATGAGCTAAAGTCTGCATGATATATATCTAGTTCATATTATTAATAGTGTGCATATTTGACACCCTTTTTTTTTTTTACCTGAAGACACTTGAGCGAAGAACAGAGTGAGCCGAGACTCAGACGGTGAGTTGGAAAGTGGATGGAATGTTGCACCGCAGATCCTGATCTCACTGTCTGGTCCTGGAACAACAAGCATCCCCAGTTTCCCACTTTGTCCACTAAGATGCCCAAAGTCACAGCCGAGGGCAGTTTTTCACAGTCAAGTGTTGCTTATCGCGCTGCAGAGTAAAAAAAAAAAAAAAAAAAAAAAACACACAACGCTTTCTCCTTGATCTTTTCACTGCTGCTCGACATCCAAACAAGTGAAGTTCCACTGGTTTGAAAGGCTGTCATATAATGTAAATTGTACTTCAGCTGCAAATTCCATAGTGTACATATGTCAAACTTAGTAGGGCAACTCAGTCGAGATCCCCCCCCCCAAGGTTCTGCTCCACCAACTGGACATTATCTGTGGTGACTGGTGATGAAAACAGGCCGCAGGCACGCAACCGTTGGCGCGTTGCAGCAGACGTGGGAAAGCAGTGTTAGAGAGAGTGAGTTAGTTTTATGTTCACAGATTCAGTCCACCAGGCATGATCACAAAGCCACAATAAGTCGACGGTGCTGCGGTCACACTGGGCTTCCTTTGCACTTTTTGTTTTTCTGCACAGCAGTCCAACGCCGCAGATTGTGAAAGGGTACAATGGCAGAGACGTCGACATGGTGGGACTTTGTGAGCGCCGGCCAGCTGCCTGACTGACTGACTGACTGACTGACTGACTGAGGAGGCCGCTGAACACCAGGAATTTGGCTGGAAAATTCTTTGCCCAGCGTGGCACACAGATTGGCTGGTTGGTCTTCGGCAGGGAAGGAAACATCTTCCTTCCCTGCATTGTGCTGAGCAGGAAAGGATGGACTGGGGCCAGCTGACAGCTGTTTCCTGGTGGATGAGGGAGGAATGGGTGCGTGGGTGGTGTGTGTGTGTGTGTGTGTGTGTGTGTGTGTGTGTGTGTGTGTGTGTGTGTGTGTGTGTGTGTGTGTGTGTGTGTGTGTGTGTGTGTGTGAGTAGCGTCTCAATGCGCTCGTGCCCTTCTTGCTGCAGTTGAAGCTGAAATCTGCAGATTCCAGAGTGGAACCCTGCAGGATTCCTGCCGTGTGCAGCGCAAAGCAACACGGCACGACAGCTCACATGGTTGGGGAAAATGTGCCACATGTTGTGTACAACTAACATACATTGTGTTCAACGTATATAAAGGGCCAGACAGGGTGGCACGTTTCAGAGCTGTGATGGTAGTACTGTGAAATGCTGCGATACCTTTGCTTCAGGCTACACCGTCTTCATGTCAGAGTGGCCCTTTCTTTCTATTCTACTTGCTTGTGCAGACTTATGAGTGGAACTAACTTGTACATTTTGCAAGGTTCATTCTTATTAAAAAAAATGAACATTCATGACAAAACTGCAAAAGCAGCTGTTGACTGCTGCAACATTTTAAAGCGATTGTCTGACGGTAGTCCTTGTGTGACCTTGCCTCCTCCTCCTCCTCCTCCTCTTCCTCCTCCTCTCTCCTCTGCCTCACTGCCACTCTGCAGCCCTCTCTCTCTCTCTCTCTCCCTCTGTTTCTTTCTCTCTTTTTGTGGCCAGCTCTGGTCCAAGCTTTTTGCCATGACAGCAACCAGGTAGCCTGTCAAATGTAGAATCTGCATATAGAATCTGTGACTGTATTTGTGCAAGACTTTGAGTCGGGGTGCACGACATATCTTCATGTACATGTTTCGTACCGTCTCCACGAGGTGGAAAAAGAACCGTTGATCGCTTGCCTGTATATCAAAAGCTTGAGGCTCGACCGCGGATGACTGCTGTGGAAACAATTCCTTTTCAAATCGTCTCGCAGTCCAGCGAGATGCATGTTTATTTTCTGTCTCGAAAGCCATAATTACCGAGTACAGTTCTCAATCTCTGCTCAAGGCATCACATTTCTCTCTAGACTCTGCGGTTCCTGCGGCCTTACGAGAGTAGATGTCCAAAGACTCATGTCCAAATCGGGCTCTGCCTTCGACATTTTTTCCAAACGTTCGTCCGTGCTTTGGCTGCGCCGACACCACATCACACGGCGACGACAAGGCAGAAAGGCCCGATAAGCACAGAAAAGCTAATCTTGCTAGCAGCTGCATTCTGTTGCTGCATGACAAGAAAAAAAAAGCATTTTTTTTCCTAATTTATTGGGAAGCTCTTTGTGTGAAAGAGGCATCAGAAAGTTACATAAATCGCGCATGTGTGCCTTGCAACAAGTGAAACCTGATGTACTGGCTACACATTAGTCAATACACACTCATCTGTTATCAGCACTATCGTAGCGCAATAACCGAGCGCTGTGAGTCACCACAGTCGAGCTGCTTTAGCAAGTCCACAACGACATGGACCAGTGTGGTTTTCAACCACAAAACAAATATAATTTTTTTTTGAGAGGTGGGGAGCAATTCTTTTTGTTTGTTTTTCCAAACTCAATGTTGTCACGTCACAAAGTTAGAACTGTTCTCGAAGGAAGGGAAATGGAATGAGCAAAATATGTCATAAATGTTAGCTTAATAGAGTGAACATTCAGAATCAAATTAAGAACCACCGGTCTATAATAACAATAACAATCACCGTATTTCCCACAAATGTTTGTAAAAAATAATAATACAAGCTTCCCTTCAACTTAAATGTTTCCTTTCCACTTCTCTCTGTATTACAACTGTCACCCAGCTGTGGAAGTTTGTTACTGAACACTCATTTCATTTCTGAACTATACATATATGTATATATATATATATATATATATATATATATATTATTATTATTATTTCTTTTTTTTTTTCGTGTCTTCCTGCTTGTGGTCTCCATGGTGATGAAAAAGCAGCTCTGTCTTGTTCTCCCCGTCTGCTCCTTCCTCTCTTTAATGTCACCCCCCCTTTTTTTTCTTCCTCCCCTGTCCTCTTTCTTTCTTCCTGTCTCTCTCGCTCCTCCAGGTGTGTCTCACCAGCCACCTCCCAGCCTGCTTCCCACCTTCACCGCTGCCCTTGAGTCGGAGATGGCGACCAGCGCCGTGCCCAGCGACAACCTGCCCACGTACAAGCTGGTGGTGGTGGGGGATGGCGGCGTGGGGAAGAGCGCCCTCACCATCCAGTTTTTCCAGAAGATCTTTGTGCCGGACTACGACCCCACCATCGAGGACTCGTACCTCAAACACACTGAGATCGACGGACAGTGGGCCATACTGGATGGTGAGTGGCAGTCTGTCCGGTCGCTGCCTTTTAATGAAAGCTGCTGTGGTCTGCTGTGACCTGAGTCTGCTGGAGGAACAGGAGCAAAGTGTTTGTGATAGGAAAATGATGATGCCATGTGTTCACACTATTAGCACGGCTTCTAATGACAGTAGTCGTAGAGGCTAAGCCTACTGCTTGAAGCCCCTGAGAGGCTTCCTGGGTGAGCACCAGCTTGACGCGCTTGCTGTGATCCACGTTGTTGGTATCCACAAACAGACGAGACTTGTATTCAATGCAAAAGGTTTGTTTATTGCAGCTCACCGTGGCCCAGTGTGCAACAATCGACTCCTTCGGCGTAGTTCGACGATGTAGACACGACACTTTACTGGCAACGCGGTCAGAAAACTGTTTGTGCTCCACCCATCCGGCGACCTCTTAACACCTGACCGGATGCACCCACTTAAATGGGTGTGACACCAATTACAGTGCAGTGCCACCTAGTGGACGAAACACACGTTGGCAGAGAAGCTTTACTTCTGTAGCACCTTTAAGATGACATAAATAGAGTTATTTATAGAAATACATCATCAAAGAAGAGACAAAAGGAGAATTTCGAGAATCAGAATTTCCACAAACAGAACCATGAGCCATAAGTATCAAGTTCAACAGAACTTCTTGAGTATGATGTCTACTAATGCTTGCCATTTAAAGGTACATCTCTGTGAGTGTTGCATGTCCCTGTGCCGGGAAATCCCTGACTGATGCCCTTTAACTCTTCTTTTAAAATGAGTGTATCACGAGTTAAACAAGTAGCGTGTTTAAAATCAGGGAAGTTGTGAGCTCTTCTGTCACTCATTTTGCTGATCAGATTAACAATGTTGCACAATGTGACTGAACACGGGCCAAAAAAGTGAAAGACTTTGGAGCAGTAACTTGTACACGAAACAACAAAGTGGTAGGGAAATAAAATTCCCGGCACACGTTTTTATAGGCTTGTAGTTCTAAACAACACAGCTGTGATATCTAGCTGTGAAATGTTGCACGTAGCTCTTTGAACTGCTACACAGGTCATATTGTCCATGCAACTTTGGGTTCTCCATCTGTGCAGTGCTGGACACAGCCGGTCAGGAGGAATTCAGCGCCATGAGGGAGCAGTACATGAGGACAGGCGACGGTTTCCTCATCGTCTTCTCCGTGACGGACAAGGCCAGCTTCGAGCACGTCGACCGATTTCATCAGCTCATCCTGCGAGTCAAAGACAGGTGGGTCGCAGCGGCGGACGGCCCATTTCTTCTGTACACACTGATCGACGGCGCAATATTTGAGCAAAATGTTTGCCGGCCTCAGTCTGCCAAGGTTCAGTTTGCCCCCTGCAGGTAATCAGCGTCACGTGAGCGGGATTAGAATGATTAACCATCATTAGTCTCATGAGGCAGATTAAGAGTTTTGTTTCCGCAGCTCTAATCAGGTGCTAATTATTCAGCGGTGAGTGAGGAGGTTGCACGCACAATGTGAGACGGAACGAAAATAGGAACCGCTACAAAAGACTCTGCGTCTATTTTTAACTCTGCTCTACTGTGACTCCAATTTATTTTAAGGTTCTGATGTTAAGTAGCCTCCACAAAATGTGCGTAAGCGGGTGAGAAGCCTTTCACGTCCTGCTGCTGTGAGGTTCATGACTTGTTCCTGTCTCGTGTGCAGGGAGGCCTTTCCGATGGTGTTGGTGGCAAACAAGGTGGATCTGGTCCACCTGAGAAAAGTCACCAGTGAACAGGGCCAGGAGATGGCTGCAAAACATAGTGTAAGTGCACAACTGCCTTTTTTTGCATGTTGAGTGGCTGCAACGCGTTTTGAGTTGTCGTGTGTGCACGAGTGTGGCGTCTCCAGTGATTTTGGAACCACTGGAGAAAGCATGCAGGGGCACTGGGACAAAACAAGACAATTAAGAGCTCCAGTTACTGACAAAATAAAACAAACCAGTGCAAAAAAACAAACAAACAAAAACAAACACTCCGGCTTCACGGCTTATATTTGACAACTGCACCAGCAACATCAGTGCGCTATGCATTCAGAAGCTACGTGGAAAAAAACCCTGTGTAATTACTCACCAGCGTCAGTATTTGATGTGGAATAATGCACTTCTGTTTGGTAAGAAGTCCAAAATTCTGCCAAGCATGGGCTGATCAGCAGCTCAGTGCCTCTCCTCCCCCTCTGGTCGGGAACAATAAAGTCTTTTTTAGGTTTCAGCTTCTCTATACGAATTACACAGTGTTACATCACACAGTCTTTTGTGAGTTCTTTTGTTACCTCTGGCACGCCGCACACCTCACAGATCTGGCAGGGGAAAAAACACAGCCGGTGTGAATTCGAGAATGAAAATTAAAATCTGTGTTGTTTAAAGTCTGCTTGACCATAAACTGAAGCGTAGATTCTGTGAGCCGCAATCTGTGACTTTCCAGTTATTTAGTTGCAACGACTGGGGTTCAAAAATACCTAAAAATAACCCAAAATTGGCCAAGATGACAAACGTTGATGTTTAAGGAAGTTACTGAAAGTTTTTACACCCATTTTTTGCTGATGTTTGTCTTTGTCGTTCACTTGAAAAGACCTTGGATCAATGGAGTAATGTGGCTTTCTTTGCTTGTCAAATTTAAAGGGTCGACAATTACACAGAACTGTCTGCTGTGCGCTGACGTGTTAAAAATAAAGCGTTTGCTCCAAGTAGCCCCGCCCGTGCACAGAGCCACGGTTGCCGTAGAACAGACAGGAACTGAGAAAGTGACTGACTTGTTCCTTTGCCATTTCTAGATAACTTATATTGAAACCAGTGCCAAGGACCCCCCCATGAATGTGGACAAAGCCTTTCATGAACTGGTTCGTGTAATAAGGTAACGGCAATATTTCCTCAGTTTAAAAGGACAACCACTGCAAAAAAAAAAAAAAACCCTGTACACCCAAATGTGACTCATATGGTTAACTGGAATCATTTGCAGCCTGTTGGGAAGAAACAGTTGGTCAGCAAAACGGTTAAAGAGCAGCAGACGAGAAAGCCAATGAGCTATTTCCTGTTGTAGTCAAAACGTGGAATTTTGAATATTTTTTTGTTGGGAGGAAAAACACATGTGATGTTACTCCTGGTCAATATAGAGTTTCAAGTAATCCTTTCGAAGGAAATTCGTCATTGTTCAGACGCCCACTCCATCCCAGACTTGAAAGCAATAAATCTATTTTTATTAAAGCCAGTAAACTCCCAGTGCAACTCTGCCATCTAGTGGCCAGGCTGTCAAAAGTCACTCAGAAACGCATGTTGAGGTGACAGATGAGGACGATTGCTGGTCGGCCAATCAGGATGTCGACGCTAATGTGGCTCCTCTCCTTCCCGTTTGTGCACACAGGCAACAGGTGCCGGAGCGAAACCAGAAGAAGAAAAAGAAGATGAAGTGGAGAGCCGAGCGCTCCACAAGTTCACACAGGTTCCACTGCGCCATATTGTGACCTCCCTCGTCCCGGTTTTCCCATTCAACAAGCACACACCGATACACACACACACACACACAAACACACCTTCGGATGCCCTGAAATGACCCCCCCAGCCGTGGGTCACCTCCGGAGCACAAAAGTGGTGGATGAAAGGCGAAAGGACTGGGAGGAAAAGAAGTGATTCTAAAACAACAAAAACTGATGTCCCTCCAACGAGGCTTTGCAACTCGAGTCTCCCTCCCTCTCTCTCTCTCTCTCTCTCTCTCTCTCTCTCTCTCTCTCTCTCTCTCTCTCTCTCCCTCTCCCTTATTTCTGCTTTCTTTCAAAAGGTCTCATCTTTCTTCCATGAACATCCACAGCATCAGTGAACTCTTATCGATCAGGTGTTACTTGACTATCAAACATGGCACAATATGACTGGACCCCAGAGGAGGGTGGAGAAAAGGAAAGAAAAAAAAAAAAAAAAGACGGATCTAAATTTGCCCCCTGAGTGCTGGAGACCTTTGACCTCTTGAAAAAAAAGGGAAAGTCAACTGGACGGACGGGCCCGCAAATGGAAACTGTGACCTCTGACCTCTGTCTTCGACCAGGAGGGGAATCACCCACGTCCTCTCCAGACATTCTCCCACTCGGTGGAGGGAGGCAGCATCCAAGATGGGACCAAAGGCTCAGTGTTAGAAAGAGGAGGCCTGGTGTGACGTCGTCGATGAAAGAAGCGCTTGTTCTCGGACGCGCCGAGGAAACGGGAGACGGAGGAGGTTGTGCAAGTGGACGGGTTGATGGTGACTGAGTTCATTGAAGTGTTGTGGCGTGAGGGCGAGCGTGATCGGCGCATGTGGTCGCAGCTCTGCAGGTGAAGAGTGAACGGGGTCGGTGTCAGCGGCGGCGGCGGCACATCGCATCCACATCGTCGGAGCAGTCCGTTGTCAAGTTGTTCTCATCTAGTGTTTACAGACAGTCCCAGTGGTCCCAGTGGTCCCAGTGGTCCCAGTTAAGACTTTTCCTCTTCAGTTCAGTCGTCAGTACTGTAGTGACAATAGCAGCCCTAGTCTTTTTGTTTCATTTTTGTTGCCTTTTCTCAGTCTTAACTCCTTCAAGTTACTTTGCCATCATGTTTTTTTTTGGAAATCTCCGCGGGGAGAAGTGATAGAAAAAAAAAATACTTCTGGGATATATAGAGATGTATAAAAAGAAATCTGACTGCGTGACGGATGTACACGGATGTCTCTTTCTGCATGAGCGCAGAGCAGATGAGGGACGCCTCGAGGCACAGCCGGCTGGAGGAGCTGACTCTTTGCACTGGCCACCAACCAAAATAATGTGATGTCACTTTATTTAAACTTTTTGGGGCTTTTTTTTCTTTTTTTTCTTTTCTTCAACCAGACCGCATTCAGGACTAAACGTTAGGGAGGAATAAAAGGACAAAAGGGCCGCCGCTCCGCACAGACTAATCTATCAGCAGTGTGTCGCTCCTGGACTCCAAGCCATGTCAGTTGTAGCCACGAGGCCCCCGTGTGGTGGAAGAAATCCACAGCGGGCGTTCAGCTCGTGGCTGTGATGGGGGAGGGCGGGAACCATCAGTTAATAACCTTTGAAATGGCTTGTACTGTTAACGCTCCAATCTTTCTTTTCCTCGTCCGGATGAAGGAAATACATTTTTTTGCACTTTTTTAATACGGCTTCTGACGTCGTTCCCGTCGGCGTTCAGCGCCGCCAAGTGGAGGGGGGCGAGTCGCGGACCATTACGGCTGAATGTAAAGATCAGAAGGTTTCGAGTAGTAGCAGGCAGTCAACGCGGCGGTTGCCCCTCCCCCGCCTGCTGCCTCGTCACAGCAACTCGATAACGATGGAACTGGATCCATCAGAAGGAGTTGGAGGAAAGTTGAAGGAGAAGAGAAAAGTGTTTCGGGCTTCGGCCACACAGGGAACCAACCGACACCTAACGGACAAGGAACATGTGAGGTTTGATGAGAGGCGAGCGCTGAAGTGACAGGCTTGTGTCTGGTGGAAGAGGAGAAATCTGTAAAAGAAAAAAAGAAAAGAAAAAAAAAACAGAGAAAAAATATCTTGAATGTGTTTGATGAAAAATGTTGTATCATGTATGTTTGATACCATTTTGTATTATTGATATGATTCCTGCAAAGTGTTTTTTAAAAGGACTGAATAATTTATTACTGTCTACGTTACCTCAGCGTGTCCCAGACCTGGACAAAAAGTTGAACCCCATACCAACAACCCTCCATTTGTTTTAATTTTTGATTTCATTTTTTCCAACGCAAAGTTGTGGGTTTGACGAGATGAGGACCAAGTTGAAGAAGGTGAAGTAATGTCCTCTGTTTTATTGACGCGAGTGTTTGAGCATTACAAGTCAAATGATGGCTGAATGCACCAACGTTTTTGTTTCCTCCAGCAAAACCAAAAAAAAAAAAAAAAAAAAAAAAAATCTGTCTGTGCTCACTCAAGGTCCCATATTCAACTCACAGCCTCACAAGATGAGGGTAAAAAAACAAAAACAATATATATTTAGCCCTCTGTTTACAGCCTCCAGCAAAAACAGTTGCTCTTCACCTCCTGGACTAGAAAACAAGGCAGGCACGACATGGGAGTCGAAGGGCAGAACCAGCACTGTGCTCACCTGGCCAGCAGCATCCTGGCAGACGTGGCAGTGCCCATTTGTGACGTCACAAATGGGCAAGTTCCACAACGGTATGCTTCTGAGAACAAGCAGGTTTCCGGTGGGAGTTCATCAGCAGCTTACAGACACTGGCGTTGGTCTTGCACAGAGTGGGCGGGACCTTTTAGGATGATAACTTTGATGCCAGCTGCACCAGAGCTGAAGGCCGGACTGGGTACCGCTGACTTCACTTGTTAACACTGGAAACAGGCGTTTTCCAGCTAATCAACACGGACTAACCAACTGAATGTCTTACAAGGTCGTTTGATCAGAACCAGTTTGGCTTCAGACTGGTTCTCTATTGGACAGCGCCGAGCTAACCTTACCAGTGTGCCACATACTGGTTTCACTGGCGGTATCAAACATCTCACTGGAGGGACCGTGAAGCAAAACAAGGGCATTTCCAAAATGTTGCGCGATGCTTGAAGCAGACAGTGATCGTGCACCAGCCTGACATCCTCTTGTCAACTCGTTTACTTTTTGTTAAAGGTTCAAAATGCAAATCCTAATGGCTGGTGCCCCCATCACACACTGATCTATTGTGCCATCTTCATTTTTCAGACCAGAGACGAATCATGTTGCTTTAAACATCAATCTGTTATCTGACCCTGAACTATATGTGAGCTAAATTAAGCACTTTTATTTTGAAATGTTGGGAGAGATGCCTTGATTTTTGAAATTTCCCCCTTGGTATCGTTTATGCAGTCTGTTTGAGTTGTGTACGTCCTAAAACTGTTTAAAGGGCCTTGTAGACATTTTAATTCAGTTTTGTAATATGCGGGGGGGTGGGGTGGGGAAGAATGGATTTGTCACACCAGTTGTGTATTGTATGTTTTTTGGACAGGTCTGTTGTGTTCTAACTGGCTGTGTCGGACTGAGGAGCTAGACGAGGCACAAACTAACTGTGGCCTTTTTCTCTAGCCTCAGGGGTTGAATATATTTCAATAAAGAAAAATACAAATATTCTGACACGTCTCTCTCATCCACTGCTTCATTTTTGCTTTTTTTTTTTTTGCTCGAGTGGATGCTGAAAGTGTCTCCTTCGGCCGGAGCCTCTCCCAGGTGTCACAGAATGAAGGCAGGGTGACAACCTCTGGACAAGTCGCCAGGTCAATGCAGGGCCACATAGCGACAAACAGCCATTCGCAGGCAGGAATCGAACCCACAACCTTCTGGCTAACCGCTGAGCAACCGTGGAACTTCATGTCCTCTTCTGCTAAAACCCATCAATCTCCTCTCTGCTCTTCCTCCAGGCCTCCTGCCCACTTTCAAACTTAGTAACCCTCCCCTGTTATCTGCCACAGCCGGTCGGTACATGTCGACAAGCATTTGGAGGGTCGGTGTGCTTGTTCAGCAGAAGCTCGCCCAATTAATCTTTACTGCTGTCAGGGTCCATTGAGTTCAGCACACCGCTGGAATCTCCATTTCTTCTCAAGATTGGGGTGGGGGTTGAGCGATGGAGGGGGGTGGGGGGGCAGCACACCAGGCCGCCTCTGTATCGATTCCTGTCCTCTAAGTGGAATCGGGAAGGAAATGAGGAGCAAGAAAGCTGCAGAATGGTGCTCAGGGGCTTCCAGACTCAGCGGGTGTAACTGCAGCCCCTCCCTAACAAATCAAGGACAGCTGAGTGCACCGTAAATCAGCTGGAGAGGAGATGAGACAGTGCTTCCATTTGACCTGCGGCTGATCGGGAAGATTTCTTCAGCGCTGGTTTAACTCAGGAGGTAACCGAGACACTCTGTGCCACCACTGTGTCCTCTACCGTGGAGATCTTTCATCAGAGGATGGGCCGGGATGAAGAGCGCCTGCTCGTTCTTGTGTGTCTTATGGGTCTTTCCAACGGTCACCACTAGGTGTCAGCACTTACCTGACTGGCCTCTCTAATTTCGAACTTGGCCGTGCACCAGACGGATACAGGGGCAAAGAAAGTTGTTAAGCAGCAAAACTGTAGTGCCGAATGTTTAACTTGGGATTCCTAAGCGCTTGGTTTCTTTTGGCTCGGATCCTTCACAGCTGCTGCAGGGACTCGTTGTGCCTTGTCTTCTCTTTGGCCTTTCAAAGTGTGAGTTATGTTTTTATGCCTTTTTGGCTAAGGGTGGAGAAAAAAAAAAAAAGGCACTCGCAGATGTGGCTGGAATAGCAAATAAAAAAATAATGATGAAGTAAAAGTCAAACACACTCATTCACAATGCTAACACGCTGTGCGGGAGCGACGCGACTGACTGAAGCTAAATAACGTATCGATCCACAGTGTCTTCAAGGCGTTCGAGGCTCCCGGCTTTCACTTCACACACACCCGCTAGCCTGTGTGCCCACCCACGCGTATCGACGCTCAACTCCCAGTGTGCGGTCTTTACCCTACCATCCATCATCCTCGCTTCACCTCCTGCACACTTGACCGCTGGGACTCGGTGGGGTGGAGGTTATGGAGCTTTAACTGTGCTGACCCTCGGCTCCACCTGGTAATGTATTTATAGCATTGATTCTCTCTCAAACGCCTCTTTAAACTTGGCGACGCCGGCTCATTGATTCCCCAAGTAGCTGCGATTGGTTTTCTTTGAACACTTTGTCGTCCAGTGTTTGCTTCTTGTAAGGTTTGCCTCTGGTGTCTTTGCCAGCTTATGTGAGATTAACAGACATCTGTTTTATTCTTTTTCTTACCAACTTGAATATTTACTTATTTTCACTGTATTTTTCTATTCATTTATTTATTTTGCCTCACACACGGTTTGGTGTCAGCAACACACCAGCGTCTATTCTCGCTTTTCCTCGTCCAATTTGTCACTACTGCAGGATACATAGAACCAAGCAGAGGTGTGTCATCGCAGGATAGGATTCCATTTTACTGTGATCCAGATTAAATATTGATTGCTTGGGAAGTAATTTAGAGAGCCAAAAACCCACGAAAGAAAAGCCAGAACCTGGAAGAGTTGATGCCTCTGTGTGATACGTACAACTGAACACAAGGCAGCGTGCTTGGTTTGTTGCGTATTAACATGCTGGCCACAACATGCATGACACCTGCAGGGGCCGCATTTAAATGGAAATGTAAAACTGCCGTGCGGCGTCACATGAAGGGGCTTGACTGCAGGCGGCGCAGCCTCGCTGAATGTAATGATTCCATTCATTGATGTCGCTACGTGTACACAGATGTCAAGTAGCTGTTTAACATACCTATTGTAATGGATGGACATCCAAAGTGTGTGCGTGTGAAAAAAAAGTTTGTCAGGCCAGTAGCCCTCACCCTTTGATCCCTGTTGAAACAAGTGTATTGAAACACTCAGACTTTTTCCCTTGTACATTTCTAAATCCCCCCCCCCCTCCTTTGCAGTCAAAAGGGGTCTTCCAAGATCAAGCAGAGCTTGAAAAGGGGGCTTAACAATGCCTGCACCAAAATCACCCCGTGTGCTCAGCCTTTACATTTCAGAGCTGTTCAATCTGTCAGCGAACAAAGGGACTCATCTGTCCCAGCAGGTAGAGTTGATCAGACTCAGCAGATACAGTCTTTGGCACTTAGTACTCTGCAGGGAGATTCTTTTACAAGTCAAAGCCCATCGACGGAGCAGCAGCAGAAGAAAACCCCCTCTGGGACTCCAGACGCCAGGAGGGGTGAATGATGCTGATGCTGAAGGGTGTCGGTGATGAAGACAAGTGGGAAGGAGGAGGAGGAGGAGGAGTGAACTGCTGAACTGTCGAATGGAAGAGACACACTGGTGAGGCAGCCACTGCACACAATGACGGCACACACAGTGGCAGGAGTGACGCAAAGAGTTGTGTGAGAGGAAGCAGAAAAGACGCAAACAGCCGTTGGGAAGGTGACTGAGTTTTTCTGACCAAACACACACACACAGACACACACACACACACACACACACACACACACACACACACACACACACACACACAGACACACACACACGCTAGCACACAAAGGAAACTGCAAGAAGCTTAACAAGAATGCCCTGCATCAGAGACCCAATGAGTTGAGTTTCTTTCAGTTTCATGCTGTTAACTACATTCCTCATGTTTCCCGTGCTGACAAATCCAGGATCATCATCCTCATCAAGAATCAGCCTTATGGACGAGCAAGGGCTCTGTTTGGTTTATATCCTTGCTTGCTTTCCTGATGTGGATAACAAGCAGAGGAGCTCTGTAAACTGGCCCAAGCAATTTATCATTTCAGTTTCATTGATCTCCGCACTGGGAGAAAAGCATTATTTATTCAGCCTGAGACTTCATCTCTCACTCATCACCAAAGGGGAATCAGCAGGGCGATAATGCTCTCTGGGTGTCCGTCATGTTTGTGCACTAATTAAGGAGAGGCAGAGCAGCAGTCAAGCATATTTGTCACTTTATTTTTGCTGCCTGCTGGCAGGGGAGCAGGAGCCAGAGGGGGCATGAGCTGTCTGCCGGGAGAGCCGAAATTCACTTGTGAATCATCAGCAATCAAAATGCTTTTATGACTACCACACCATGCATAATTCATTGTGGTGTTTTTTTTTCAAAGCCATCAGTATTTGTCAATTACCACTTTGACAAAACCATAAACCTTTAACAGCTGGCCAGAAAACACTGACACAATTAAACCAAAAAAAAAAAAAAGAAAAGTTAATGTCCCCACAAGAAAAACAATTTGGACTGAAACAGCAGGTGGTGAGGGAAATACGACACTCAAAGGGAAAGCACCTCTAAATAGTCCGTCAAACAACTCGCACCAGTGAACAGTGAAATAAACCCGAGCAGGACTTGGCCTGGCCTGGCCAGGTCATGACTACGACTACGACTACTACTACAGTCGCAAAACTTCACATCAGCGGCACAAAGCCCAGTCACAAAGCAGCCGTGGCGGTGGAGGCCGCTGCTTTTATAGGCCCCTCCTTCCTGATTGCTGCTGGATCACAAACAGGTGCGCCGTCCTGCTGCACCAATCAGCCTCCAGCTGGAGGAAGCAGAGGGAAGCCTGGCCAGACTATCTGTGTACCTTTCTCTTGCATATGCTGTTACGATATGGCATCATCATTTCACTCTTGAGCACAGCTGGAAGGCTTCTGTGCCTATTAACTGGTCTGGCGCGCTCTGCGAAAGCAATTTGGTTAGAAAAATTGAGTTTTATGTTCACAGTGTTGAGAGCAGAAGTGTGTCAAGAGGTACTTTAGCAATTGAAAAATGCTGCAATCTGTTGTGAAAGTAATTTTGTTTGCATAGAGCCATCGAAAACCTCCTTCCTTCTTTTCCATGCACTTCCTAGCAACAGGCTGCGAACATCAGTTCTCCCATCCAGACACATCCCCACTGATGGGTTCAACATTGGAAGAAGAGCAGTTGTCCTTGGAAGAGGAAGGAGGGACCTTGATGGAGAGAGCGTCTGCAAGCACTGAAGGAGATTGAAGCGTGGATCCATATAATGGAAGAAAGAACGACCCCTCATTCTAAAGTGCTTAAAGGAGGTCTAAACACCCCCCCCCCCGCTTTATGGAAAACCAGACGAGTGGAAAAAATATGAAGTTAAACTTGTATAACATTTTTTTAAACACACTATATGTCATACATCCAAGAAATGTGTTTTCATCACTCCACAGCACGGCTTGCCCCTGTTTCGACCCCGACAACACAAGGGAAGCAACACAATGGCTCACACTGCACCAAGATGAAGCATCAGATTTATTACCATGTATTCTAAAACTGAAATAAATAAACACATGAATGATGGAAGGAGCAGGAAGTCATACTCTGACCTGTAGCAGACTAGAGAGAGATAGAGAGATAGGGAGAGGGAGAGAGAGAGAGAGAGAGAGAGAGTGAGAGAATGAGACAGAGAGAGACAGATAGAGGGAGAGACAGAGAGAGAGAGAGAGAGAGAGAGAGAGAGAGAGACAGACAGACAGAGTGAGAGAGAGAGACAGAGAGAGAGAGAGAGAGAGAGAGAGACAGAGAGAGTGAGACAGAGAGAGGGAGGGGTGGCCCTGGCTGCTAAAGCCTGCACACACCTACAGGTGAACACAGGTGATTAATGCAGCCAAGAGAACCCTAACCCTAACCCTTGAAAACAAAATACAGGCTTAAAGCTTTGAGCCTGTGACACACAGACCCACAGACTTCTGTCTGCAGCTTCTTGATTAAAGCCGATGCTGACGCCTGTGTATTCCTGAAGGGTCACTGACTGTTGCCAAGGCTTTTCCGCCTGGGAAGAAGCACAGCTTGCTCACTGGGAAAATACATCACTACGCAAACGACTGCGGCTCTCCTCAAGTGTGCAGCGCTGCACTGAGATAACTCACACCCTGTGACCCCGTGTGTGTTGCGTCTCCAAGGTGTCGCATTCAGGATGAGGCAGTGATTCATTTTTGAATTAACTGCCTCCATGCTGTCAAGACTTTCATCCTGGATGCAGCAGGAATGTGTTAACATGTAACCAGGACTGAAATGCAGGAGAAGTGGGATTACAAGCAATTGTCACTGCTTTTTTATATGATTCATTTTGCAAGAGAACTTCTCCAGTACAGTAGGAGGAGGAGCTGATTTTTCCTTTCAGCACCCTGGATAGTTACAGGTGCAGGCTGAAGGACTCCTGGAAAAATGGACCAGCAGTGGTTCAGTACAGACCCGACTGGCATTTATTGGAAAAAACCCCAACATAACACAACATAAACAAAACACTTGTGGCCTCATTATGATGATGATGATGATGATGGTGATGATGATGATGATGATGATGAAATGATGATGATTACTACTACTACTACTACTACTACAAATAAAAAACGTTTTCTCTGCCCAGGTTTCTAAATGCAATTTTTTTTTTTTTTCCCAGTGTCACAACAGAACAAAACGACTCACCCACTCCCACTCCCCAACACACACACACACACACACACACACACACACACACACACACACACACACACACACACACAAGTCGCGTTTTTGGAATTTCCCAGACTAGGTGGATGGTCACGTGACTGAGACATGACGAGGAGGCGGGGGAAGAAGAGGAGGCGGGGGAGGGGGGGGGGAGTTGCTCGCAGCCCAATTTGGACGGTGAGGAGCGCTCGCAGAGCGTGACTCGGGGAGCGTGGGAACAGACACGTGGGGCTCACGTGGTCCACGCCGAAGCCAGCGTCGCTCCCGCAGACACACCGGCTTCAACTGGGAAGTTACGCGCGGAGCCGTGCGGCGCGCGTGGCGGGTCTCCCCCGACTGCAGAGGGAGCGACGGTGCGGCGCGCGCCTCTGACAGGGGCGCCCGGGGTTGGCGCGTGTCTGGAGCGGCCACAGGAATATTGGGGGGGAAGCACGTGGGACGTGTGATTTATGGAATACGTTAATGGGATGAAACTTTATTGCAGTCTCTTGACGCGCACCAGAGGTGACTTTATATTTTAAATCTTGGTTTTCTTCTTCTTCTCTCTTCTTCTTCTCCTCGATGCTGTAGCGGCATTTCCTTGGATTTTTGCCCGCAGTTTTGTGAATGAACGAAGGTCAATTGGAAATATGGGCTCAGCCGTGTGGATATTAGTCCTCAACTTTATCTACAAATGGTCTGTGGGCGCACAGGTAAGGACGTGAGAGTTCTGTTTTATCATTCATCACCCCCTCCCCTTCCTCCTCCCTGGAAGCCATTTGTATGCATTACGTGGATTATCATTAATAATGGATTTGAACCGGAATGTGCGCCAGAGCGCATCACGGTGCGACCCAGCCCAAAGGAGTAATAATGAGTCTCTCGCTGTCAGCTAGCTGCAATAATTAGGAAGGGAAACCCAGAAAATAGGACATAAATGCTATTTATATCCCGCTGTATTGTTTGCTTCTTTCTTTCTTTTTCAAAAATCTTTCCAGCGCAGAAACTGGCTTCTTGTTGGTCTTGGATTGCAACCTGTTGATCACCGACAGAAATGCTTCCAAGACGGTGGGCCTATTGGGTGTAAAGTGATGCTGACACTTCAAGTGATCTGTTCCTCTATCTTATGGAGCCATTTTTACAATTTTAGCAAGTCTCTGTGATCATATGTGTATGATGTTTGAGCCCCTGGCTGAAGGAAATCTTCTGTCCCACTACATGGTTGACAATAAAGTCTTTTGAATCTTGAATCTTATCTGCAATAAATTCAGCCACTTTGTTCTCCCCGTCTCTCCTCGCATGTTTGAACATCACCTGATAGAGTGCAGCATGTACAGTGCATGTGCATTACGTCATCCAGCGGCTCAGGAGAAGCGGTGGTGCGTCCCTGATTTCTGCCAGTCCACTCTCTCCCACAGCAGTGTGTTTTGTATTTTAATCAGGTATCTTTCATCTAAACGCTTGATCCGCCTCCTACACGGTGAAAAAGTCACCCCAGAATTAAAGGGGAAAACCTTCCCAACACCAACTCTCACCGCAGGAGAAGTTGCAGGAGAAAGGGAACGAAAGGTTCCGATGGTATTTCTGCTCTGGGTTGTGGGGTGCGTGCCACCGCAGTGAGTCACAGCCGCACCACACGCACGTCTGTTATTGGCCAGGATGGATTTTAATTTACATCTCGACCTGCGGAGCGTGTTTGAAGGAGGCGGTGGTGACCTTGTGGCAACGTCTTGCTGGATCCAAGTGGCTCGTAATCTTTCAACCATGAGCCCAGGAACTCTGTGTACTGGCTCTTTGCTCTGCAGCAGAACCGTACAGGACCAGTGAAGGCTAAAAAAATAGGTATGGACAAACTGGCTGATATCAAACTGAGGTTTGGAACTTCTCCAGCTCAGCTCTGAAAGCTCTACTTTTCTAGTTTTACCCTGATTGTTGCTGAATAAAGAGAATTTGGCCTCCTCACAGGTAATTTTCATTGGGTCAACAGTGATAATGGGCAGTGGAAATCAATCCCTTACTGTCACTGTGTCCGTCTGCCAGCTCACTCTGCCACTCAATCCAAATTCCAGGTGCTGGCAGTGATACCTGCAATTCGCAGCTGCTGCTTCCTCAATACCTTTCCAGAAAAGCTTGCAGGAAACGTCGAGCTTGGATTGACCAGAAAATTAGCGGCATAATTCATTTTTAATCCCTGGATGGGTTCAGAACACCAGGTGTTTATACGCTGAATAACAATCAGCATGAATTTCTTGGCCGCAGCCACTCAAAGACGCTGGATTGTTTTTTTTGTTTTTTTTTACCTTGGTCCCAGCAATAATGACTGTCTCCCTCTGGGCAGCTGCGCTGAGCAGATTCCAGATAAGCTCTTGGAGATGGATTTTTTTTTAGTGGCTCCGGTTCCTAATTTTCTCTCAGTCACTCATCTGTGCAGTGCGGAATGTGTCACCAACAAGCAAGTGAGTGATTATAAAGTGAACCTGCAGCCAGAGTTGCAATAGCAAAGGAAAGGAAAGCATTGCTGGGACAGTCGGGATTCACTTTAATTCTAATAAGGCTAATCAGCAAAGCACCACGAGGAAAACATTTTTATTTTCAGCATTTGCATTTGCATGGTGTTTCTGAATAATTAATTGATGGCTTTGCTCTGGGTGTGATGACTCTGTATTAAATAACTGGTGTGTGTGTGTGTGTGTGTGTGTGTGTGCGTTTAAGTCCTCTGGATGCTAATTCACACATTATGTGAAGTGTGTCTTGTGGACTAATTTCTTTGAGTCTTGGAAATCAGGAAGCTTCGGTCTTCAAGCTTCTTTTTTTTTTAATTTTCTAATTAAAGCTGAGCAAAGCTGAAAGTGTGAAACTCTCTCCACTTCTCTCCGCAGCGTGTGTAAGCAAAATCTCTGCCTGCTTGTCATAAGCTGTCCATCTTGCACACAGCGGGTGAAACACAGCACGATACTAAAAATGTCCTTTAAGATTTATTCTTTTTTTTCCCGTGAAACGCGTTGACCGATGGCTTCTTTTACTTGGCAGGGGGTCGATGGTCCTCTGTCGGCACAGGAGCAGATGTACATCCTCTACGAGGTCAAACTGCAATGCCAGCTAAATCTCTCCAGCATTGACCCAACGTCTACAGGTAAATGAATAAACAAATAAATCAATTCTGAAAATCTTGAATCAAGGAGTCAAGCGTGAAGTATACAGCAGGATCTCTCCCGGGAACTTGATTGAACCCCTGAGGCTTATTGACAACACGCCGCTGGTGTGTGCTTATTATTCTCTTCAGGGATCAGTTCAGTCTAATGGCCTCAGGCCGCATTGACTTTAACCAGCGGATTGCTCGCGGGTTTGACCCCCGCCTGCATTCAAACAATCGGGATTTGCTTTCAGCAATTTCATTAATTTGTCACATTGAATGAGATTCTAATATCCAGGCTGATTCTCTTGAGCGTGTTTCCCCTCCCCCCCTCCGTCCCTCTGGGTTTTTGTTTGACTGGTTTTGTTTTTGTTTTGTTCCGCCCTGGATGGTTGGCTTCGGTCCCTCTTCAATGCAGTTGCCACCGCTCAGGGGGAAATGCGTCTTGTCAAAACTGGTCACGCTGTGTTAATTAATGCTCGCACGCCTGCCACAGGACAAAGACCAAATGTTTTCCCACGGCGATTGATGTCGGGGTGGTGTTGTGAGGTGTTTCTCTTGAAATGCCATCAACTCGGCTACCAGCTGGACAGACAGACAACATATTTATTTACTTTCTCCCCTGGTTTGACGTGATGATAACAAAAGCTGTTGGTGACTGCTTAATCAGACGTTCGGGACAGTTTGGAACGTGCGACGTGTGGCTTCTGCAGCAGCAGGCTGCATTTTAAACTGGCTAATCGATTCCGGCCCTGCCGCTGAGGCACTTGACACGTGATTGGAAGGCTGAGGGTGCGGGTGCGGAGGGGGGCGGGACACTGAACCGGTGGTTTGTTGTTGCAGGGCTCCTCTACTTGAAGTGGATAAACAAAGCATCAAGCCTTAAACTCAGAGGGCCTGATTTACTAAAGGTTTGCTGATCTACTGAAGAGGCGCAATGCATTGTGACTTACCTAGACTGAAACTGACTGCTTTGGATAATTGGCTCCATCGTGTCTCCTTTCTAACAAAGTTTGTCTTTTCCCTGCAACATTTCCTTTGTTTCACTTCAATGAAAAGTTGAGATGCTTTCTGAGAAAAATGAAACACGGGGAGTGGGGTGCTGGGTGGTGAGGGGGTGGAGGATGGTGAAGCATAGTGCGTCAGGGCTTGGTTGTTTAAACAAGTGTTGATGTTGCCTAATGAGCAGTTTGTGTCTGGGGAGCGCTAATTAACTCCCACTGGAGACATGGACAAAGTTTTCAGCCGGACCTTCGGACTGGCATCGTTACAGTGGCAGTCTTGAGGTGTGATTTCCAGCGTGTAGTCGTACGAGTCTGCTGTTATATAACTTTGTGTATTTTTCTCCTCAAATGAGCTCGAGTGCTTGGTTGATTTTCAAGCCTTAAATTTTTGTGCTCAAAGCTGAGCTTGTTGTTCAGTTCGTAAAGATGTCATTTCTTTTTCATCATCCATGCAATTATAATCAGCCTAATAGCTTTGGAGTTTACGGTTACATGTGCACGATGTTCCATTGTGTGATTACTATAAGTAGGCGGGTTAGGGTTAGGAGGGGGGAGGGGGGGGAACCAAAAGGAAAACAACAGACAAATTATATCACCTGAGCCACTGGCAGCAACTGTCGGGCTGTCACACTCGAGGTGTGAAAGAGAAAGACCTTGCAGACAGAATGAAGACAGCAGCCCTGAGTGTAGGGTCACTTTTAACAAAGCAGTTACGTTCGATTCACTTCAAAAACTCTTTAGTAAAGCTGTGTTGTGATTGCTCTGTGCGCTGTGAACGTCAGGCCCACCTCAGGTCAACCCTGTCAGCTGGTTTCTGTGGCTGCAGGGACCCCGAGTCCACTCGCTGTGAGAGTAAAGTGCAAGAAAGCACCGCCCATGTGATGCTGTGGATCTATTGAAACCCAGAACGTGTTCCGGAATCTGTCTTCCTTTAATTGCTATTGAAAACAAACTCACAAACCGCTCCTTCCTGATGCTTTCTAACCTTTTACCGTGCTTGAAAGCGTTTGTTCTCCCAGTCCCTCCTCCAGGAGAAGAGGGAGCTTCTTTGAACTGCAGGAACTCGGGATCATCTCAGTGTTAGTCCCTGGAGTCAGAACAAGCTCAGGCAAGCAGCCTGGCAGCCTGCTGAACTCTCACCCTGGAGTGATACACACAAGCTCTTGAATGTGTTTGACTTGTTAACTCTGAGCAAACTCCAATCAATCTTAAATATATTGCAGTTAATTATATTTTGCTCATTATATACAGTTAAATTTTTTCAAATCCTAATTTTTTTGCTCCCAAGTTTTAGAATGTGTGAAATCTATGACCTTAAATGTGAGTGTTTAATGTTGCAAGCAGTTTTAATGCATGCGTCGTGTCGTGGCCGGGTCAATTCTATACTTAATATACCTTTAGCTAGCTAGCAATCCTAACACAAACACACACACGCGCACACCAAACCGCTGACGGTGTGCTGTTCCCTGCTTTTGTTTTCCATCGGTTCCCAGAACTCACATTCCTCAGACCGTATTCTAGACAAACAATAAAAGCTGAGGCTGGCTCCTCCCACAGTGACGTGTTGTTGAGTCCCTCCCCCCCAACATGTCCTGTTCCAACCTCAAGCACAAACACACGTAGGCATTTTTCCACCATGACTCAGTGTTTTTGTAGACTTGGTTGAGTCTCCAGCAGTGACAGGGTCAGTCACCTCCTTACTGATGTCTCAGCGTGGCAATGATTTTTTGGCAGCACTTTTGCAGCGAATGACAATTACGTTGAATCCAATTTGCATTGGAAAGCTGACAGATCTTCAAACTGAGATTGCAGCAAAGTAACAACCAAAAAAAAAAAAATCCAAATAATCGAATGCAAAAAAAAGTGACTCTTTATTAAATTATATGTAAGATGTTTTTTTTTTTTTTTTTAATACGGAATCAGCAGGAGTTCAGCATAGTGACAAACAAACAGAAGCCCTGAGGTCTGCCAGGTTTTAGCCACCAAACTAGCCAAACTGATTGAGTGAAGGCGCGGTGCCCTGGTGTTCTGCTGGCTCCAAGCTGTTTGATCCTCCTCCTCCTCCTCCTGCTCCTCCTCCCCCTCCTCCTCCTCCCCCTCCTCCTCCGCCCCCTCCAGATGAAACGTGCCCTCCTGACTGGGACGGTCTCATCTGTTGGCCTCACGGGTCCCCCGGCCTCGTCACCAAGGTGCCCTGTCCGACTTACATCTACGACTTCAATCACAAAGGTTGGTCTTTGTTCTGAAATCACAGCCACCGGCAGGGAAAATGATGAATCGATACCTTTATTATGTGCTTGGCACACGTTGTAACCAGTGAGGCGGGCAGGAATTCTGTTTGGTGTGGAGTCAGTGGAGAACTCAATGCACAGCAAACTAAAGGAGAAACACCAACGCATTCAAACAAAGCGAGTCACTAGCTGAGCTAACTGATCAGAACTGGAGCAGCTCTGCTGTATAGTTACTACTGCTAACGTGGGATTGGACAGTGATCCTTTAAGGGAGGGGCTTTGGATTTGGGCTTGGATCTGTTCCAGCTCCTCTAACTTCTCAATCACACGACAAATGAAACAAACATGAAAAGTTGACAACAAATCACTTTTATGTCTACTTCTTCACTATGATTTTGAATTAGTGTAAAAATCTCTCCTAATATCAATACTCATGGATGTTAACTCGTAGGAGTGGCGCTGGCCCCGCCCATCCATCACCTGTTTTTGTTTCTCCAACTCCTCACTGGCTACCTGCCTGGTTGCAAGAGTGCAAATGCATTTTTTTTTTTTTTTTTTTTACAGGACACGCTTACAGGAAGTGCGACGTCAACGGCTCCTGGGTGTTTGTGGATGCCTGGAACAAGACGTGGAGCAACTACAGCGAGTGTCTGCGCTTCCTGCAGCCCAGCGATGGGGAAGGCAGGGTGAGTGAAATATTGCATGCGGCCTGTAGCGAACTGTCGGCTGCCCTGTGAGAGCCCCCCGGACCACCTGGTGGTGAGGCCGGGCATAAACAGAGTGCCTGGCGCTCACCTTTGCGTGACCGTCTGCTCTGACAGAGACGGAAGCTCACAGTCCGTCGCTCTTGACGGTTCTGCTGCTGTGGCTGCATACCAACCAGTTTGGTTGCAAGTCACACCGGCCGTCTCTGTGTGTTTGCTTTGACCCTGAGTAATTCTCACCGTGCTGTGTGATATAGGACCGCAGTGAGAGGAAGCATAGCTTCAATTATAATTATCATAATTGGTTCCCTGGACAGAATAATGATCATTTCTTGTTATTCCAACTCATTTCTAACCTTCTGTCTGAGTTTGGGAGGGTCAGAGTTCAACAGTCCTGCACGTTGTGTCTGCAAAGACCTTCAGGAAGTCAAAGACTCGTTTAACTTGACGCACAGCCTTGCTGGGAGGAGGAACCTGCCGGTCGACTGACTTGACGGGAAAACACAATTGTTTATCATTTGACTAATGAAGCATTTTGCCCCCCGCCAGCCAGCGGAGACACACGCACGGCTTTGACTTTAAAGGCACCATCGCACCGTCATTCTTCTGGAAAGATTAACATTGCCTGTGTTCCAACTATCCCCCCCTGCCCGCCCACATCCACCTCCACCTCCACCTCCACCTCCACCCATCACCTTTGCTCTTACCTCGCCGTTTGCGCATTCATGAATAATTTTACATTAACAAAGGGCTTCAGTGAGCGTGTGTACGAGCCGCACAGGCTTTCTAACGGCAGATATTCCTTTGTGTGGATGGGTGAGAGGTTTTAGAAGGAAGGAAAAAATTAAGGACATCAAAAGGACAGAAGTAGAAT
Organism: Nelusetta ayraudi; assembly: GCF_046127955.1. NCBI lineage: Eukaryota > Metazoa > Chordata > Actinopteri > Tetraodontiformes > Monacanthidae > Nelusetta > Nelusetta ayraudi. Next base: position 870,026 of record NW_027466152.1, on the reverse strand, counting down.
GTGTGACATGTTTTAAATTGGAAGTTAAAAGAAAGAGGTCTTGAGACTTGACATCAAGTCTTTGCCTTCAGAACGCCTTGCGTAGGTGAAATTACTCATTTGTGCTTCAGAACCGTCTGTCACAACAAGTGACATTTATTTATTTATTTATTTTTTCTAAATAAATGATTTCGCTTTCAGTGAAAGCACTGTAGTTATCAGTATTACGACTTGAATGGATGGAACTGACAAGCTTTCTCGGCCTTTCCTGCATCGACGGTTACGGGTGTGCGGGGGGCAGGCGCTATCTCAGCTGTCTCGGGGTGAGGGGCGGGGCTACAACCTGGACAAGCTGATGGTTCATCAGAGGCCGCACAAAGACACCAAAAGCACCTGCTCGCACTCGCACTGGTCGACGGTTTGGAGTTGCCAGTCAGCCTGATGTGCTGAGATGTGATGGCTCTGGGTCACTTTCCCCTCCCCATACATTAAACCAATGGATTTCAGAGACCGTTGAAGACGATTGAATTTGAAAGATTAAGAGTGGAAAGGACGCTGTGTGAGAGTGCATTATATTCGCTGCTTAGCTTCACATTCAACTGAGCCAGATTTGGACAAAAGCGACTTTTTTTGTTGTTGCATATTGCTCTTTAAGAAAAAAAGAAACAGGAAAAAGGAAATACAAAAAAGAGCGGATATCAATAATGAAGCTGGAACCAATTTTTGCAGCTGTGTGAAATGGACTTAGCAAGATAGTGAGAGATCTTTTGGCAATGAGACTTAAAAGTCTCTAAGACTTAAGTCTTAAAAAAGCAAATGTGTAGGTTTTAATTTACATAAAGTCGCCACAAATAAATTGTGCATTTACACATTTACACATTTACAAGTCCCACTTGTGCGGAGGCGGCTACACTGTGTCTGTTTCCACAGCAACCCAGATTTCATGATTTGGGGCCTGACATCACGCCTCATGTAAGAAGAACATATAACATATATTCACAAACAATATCATTTTAAAACCAAACTAAATATAAAAATAATATTTTATTCTAAAAATATTTTTTGCCCCCTGAAATCTGACCAGTGTGTGTATCAGCGTGTCTTCAAGCCAGAGGAAATATAAATCTATAATTGAAACGGTTCGACCAGACTTGCAATGTTTTCTCTTCTGACTCATGAGAAAAGCCACCAGTGCACAGCGTGAACAGACTTTCTCATTGATGTTCCATTAAAGTTTAAAAACTAAACAGAAAATCTATTAGAGTGAGCAGCAAATCTCTCTCTCTCACTCTCTCTCTCTCTCACTCCCCACCCCCCCCTCTCTGTCTTCACAGCAACACTTCTTCGAGCGGCTCTACGTCATGTACACTGTCGGCTACGCCGTGTCCTTCAGCACCCTGCTGGTGGCCATCATCATCATCGGCTACTTCAGGTAAGGCAGTGGGACCTTTTTTCTAGCACTGACCACATATGAAGATGGGCGGAGTCATCGCCCAGTGGTTTTGTGAACACCTGCCGTCACTCAGCGGCATCTTGAGTTGCTGGTTTGTTTTGAAACCGGAGGTTTCCATATTGGAACGTACGGGTGGTACCACAGGTGGGCAGTGATTGAAGAGAATTGGCTGCTAAACTGTAGAAACGGCCACAACTTTAAAAACTCAAACTTATTCCAAAATGGACATTAGGGCCTATTAAATTATTTATTTATTTTTCTGCTGATTTAAACCAACCGAAAACTTTTAACCGGTTTGTAAAAGTACGAATTCTGAGCTCTGTTTTTCCACTTTTGCATTGGCCTTCTTTTTGTAAAGTGGAAACTCAGTCCACCTTCCTGTACATTCAGTGGCGGTGACTCACGATCCCCTCTGCACTCCTGCGTGCTCAGCAATTTCTACTTTTTTGTGAGCGCCACATTTGGCTTTGATTTGATGTTGTAGAGTCATTCAAAAAGTGATGGCGGCTTCCAAGGCCGAGTCTGCACCTGCAGCGTGTCGGCTGAACACTTCACACAGCCTTCCTTTTACTTACCGTGTTGTTCTCACATCCTGTCTTCTTCACAGTGACGACCTCTCGCAAATTCAGGAACAGATGAATTTGAATTTGTCCTGATTCGTTTGAATGAAAACCTTCATATATGATGGATGATGTGTGATGTATGATGTACATCTTCTGCTGCTCCTTACAGATTGAAGAGATATTATGTAGAAGTGAGTCTGTGTGTCGGAGTCCAAACGATGCAGATCAAACAGCAACTACAGTGTAACGACTGGATCCTTGATCAGCGCTGCGGGGATAGGGGAGGGTGGGGTGGTGGAGGTACGGGGGCGGGGGGGGGGGGGGGGGGGGGGTGCTGTCTTGCCTTTCATTTCATGTAGGCTGCGTCGCACATGTTTATCGTTCCGATCACTGCCTGCTGCCTGGCTCCTAGAAGTTTCTTTTTCTTTTTTTCAGATGCAACGAGAGGAGGCCTCTCGTTTTGTTGGGGATGGTATTTGGCAAAGTGAAAAGGTGCAGGGGGAAAAAAAAAAAATCATATTGAAGATTCTGCACATTCTTGAATTGCCATCGAGGGCAGCTGGACACACGCACACACACACACACACACACACACACACTGACAAAAGAATTCAACAATTCAGTTGTTCAACTCCTGTTTGAAGGGAGGATGTCTAGTGCGATATCCACCATCCTGGGGGCGGGGTGGGGTGGTGGGGTGGATTGTTTGGTCATCACTCTCTCGCTTTCCACCAGACATAGAAAAGATTGAGAGTAGGAATGAGTGGGTGAGTTCAAACGTGGTCACTTGAGAAAACTTGAAAAAAAGACGGCGAGCGGAAACTCGAGAAGTGTTGTCAGAAGTGCTCTTGTCTTAAGAACAGGAGAATGAGTCTGAGCTATGATCTACATGGTTATTCCGCCCCCCCCCGCCACTCCCCCAACACTGTGTTCAGAATGTACTGTACATGTAATTGTGTTCTGTCCCCCCTTTTTTCCCGCCGGCAGGCGTCTTCACTGCACCAGGAACTACATCCACATGCACCTGTTTGTCTCCTTCATGCTTCGAGCCGTCAGCATCTTTGTCAAGGACAGGGTGGTCCACTCCAGCGCCGGCCTGCAGGACTTTGACACCGCCCTGCTGGACAACGTCAAAACAGTCAGCATGTCTCCGCTGGACAAGTCTCAGTATGTAAGTCCGAGTACCCCAGGCACTCGGAGGCAAATGGTTCTGTTTGTTTCTTAGTTTCTTTGGAAACCCTGTCGATGATTAAATGAGAAGGTGTTTTTTCAACGCCTGACAAGAAAGAAAGCATGCAGAAGCAAAACAATCGAAAAGTAGACGAACCTTGAAGATAGAAAATAACGAACTGTTTATGCGGACTTGAAACACGCAAACATGCCAGTGTACGTTAATAATTTGCCACATGAATTCTGTTGGGTGCAATTATACTACACCTATTTGGGGCCGACAAATACAACAGCCTACGTGCGAGGCAAGGTGACACCGGAACAAGAGAGACAGACAAGGGGAGGAAAAAGCAACGTATCGAATGAAACATCAAGAGACCCGCAAGCAGAAAAACAGCAGAGGAGCAGCAGCAGAGGTGACGGTGATTACAGCCTGGACGCAGCAGAGAGGAGAACCAGGACAGTCGATACCGGGGAGGGGAGCCGGACCCGACCCGTCGTTAGCAGTGTGACGTCCTGCCTGATGTCCATGGCCATAGACACACGCATGGGAAAAAGCTGTAAAATGCTGCAAACTGGACGATGTTTTGTGTGCAGTCGACATCCAAGCGAGCAGGAAAAAAAGGACCGTCAGCGACAGAAACGACCTTCCTGTTTGCCAACTAACAAACTTTACTGTTATACATCTGGCAGCTGATCTCGTATCTTTGAAATGCAGCCGAGTCCTCAGGTTGCCATTGACGTTCGACCTTCGGCAGCACTTTGCTCTTTTCTTTGAGAATAAATAAATGAAACAGTCTCAGGTTGCACTTGCTTTTGCGTTGTTACCTTCGGAAATGAAAAGCAGCTGCTCACTCATGTTTTTTCTCTCTCTCAAAGTCGTCGTAGTAAACTTCAATACAGTTCATCACATTCCCGTCCAGCCAAGCGGAGCTGTCAGTCTGTACGGCACATCAGCGGCGAAGGCGCTCTGCCTTAACGAGGCTGCTCCCCAGCGTCATGTGTCAGCACTAAAATGCACCCGCGATAAGTGTGATAACCATGCGCCAAGTTGAGGCCGACGACCGCGACTGGCCTCCCGTCAGCCTGAAGAGACGACAAGCTGAGCGGGACTGCTCGAAAATTATCGTCGCACCGGTGCGCCGGAGAGCACGGAGGCTTTTGGGGAAAAAAACAAAAAAAAATCAAACGTGCGTAGACATACGGACACGTTGATTATTTTGCTGCCGGAAGCACAACAACAGCGGGGATGCAGTTGGATGCGCAATTGGCAACTGATTTTCCTGAGAGGACGGCAGGTGGACGAGAAAAGAAAAAAAGTTGAAGTTGTAAATGGATTCCAGCTCGTCGTGTTAGCCGGCAGACGGTCGTGAAAGACGCGGTAAATCCCTGTAGGTGCAGTAAAACATTGAGTGCGACTATCTGAAACGTGCACGGTGTTCTTATCAAGATGTGCAGCGGATAAACTACCACCACTGGAACGTGTTTGTCTCGCCTCCTCCTCACTCTGAGAACTCCGCTCACACACACACACACACACACACACACACACACACAGCAGTTTGTCGGCGCTGATGAGGCGGCAGCCACGGCCACGGCCTGCAGCCTAATGATTTCCCCTGAGAAGAGGCGGAGTTATTGAGGCCCTGGTCGCAGCCTCCACACTTCATCTCACCGCGTCCCAGACGGAAGGAACCACTGTGCTCCGCTGACTTCGCTCTAAAAATAATGATCTGTGTACAGCTTTTTTTTTGTTTTTAGAGCAAAGCCACGAGTTTCTGTACAATTGTTTGTCGGCGATTTTTCAATTTTTCCATTTTCTTCTTGGAAACGTCTCCATTTAAAGTCAAACTATGGGGATTTTTTGGGTTGAACTACATTTTTTCCGTTTTCCCACCTCCCTTTTTAAAAAACACATACAAAGCAATGAAAACGTGCCAGATCAGAGGGACAATGACGGTATTTGTCAAAACCACTTCATCAGGGACTTGCTGATCACAGAACGTAGCCAATAGTCAGTATTAGTGGATTTAATATCACAAACAGAGGTCCAGGAGATGAAAGTGTTCTTGAGATTCTATTAAAAAAATATTTTTTTGTCCTGTTCCTCTCCGTCAGATTGGCTGCAAGCTGACGGTGCTCTTCTTCATCTACTTCCTGGCCACCAACTACTACTGGATCCTGGTGGAGGGCCTCTATCTGCACAGCCTCATCTTCATGGCCTTCCGCTCCAACTCCAAGTACCTGTGGGGCTTCACGCTGATAGGATGGGGTGAGTCGAATGATTTCGCCAGACTCGCACCTTGTGGCCGACACGGACGAACGCCGCTGAGCATTAATCAACGTCCAGCAGTGCGTAGCAGCAGCAGCAGGTGGACCAGGACTGCAGGCAGGTGTGATGCGTCCCATTTTGAATGGATATGGCACGGGGGTTGGCCCGTAGTTCTGAGTTTTTTGTGTTTAAAACCGTAATCTACGTAGCTGCTAGCAAGGGCCATTGCACAGCCAATTCACAACAAGTGCGTCATGGCTGCGTAGCTTGCACAGAGCAGGCGAAGAATCAGGATCGCTGCTTCTTCTCAGCAGCAAACCACTGCTGCAAGGAGTTGTGAGGCAGCGACCGCTGAAGCCAAAAGCGGCGACAATATGGGTTAACGCACTGGGAAGGTGCCATCGAGAGGCGCTGGCATGAGAGTGTGAGCTGGCACTCTGGGGGGAGAGCAGCTCCAGCACTGAGGGTTTTATACTGCGTTTGATTGGCTGATGGGAAGCAGGCGGTTCACTGGAAGGAGCTGATGAGCTGATCATGGACAGGTGGGTTGGAGAGAGAGCGAGAGCGAGAGAGAGCGAGAGAGAGAGACACGCACACACACACACATTTGAAGACAGGGGCTCAAATTGCCAACAGACGTGGCTGCTTTTATTTCCTATTGATTTAAAAAATAAAATAAAATGACGCATCAGTTGCTGAAAAAACATGGACTTTTAGACAACTGACTGACAACTTTAAGCATCTGACTATAGCTGTCTCACCACTATCCCTGGGTGACATCACAAAGGCCTGATTTCCACCAAAGCCTGACACAACAAGAGCGATCCAACAATGCCGCACAAGGGGCAGACAAGTAGACGGGCGGGTAAAGTGGTTGAGAACAGAACAGCGACAGCAAGAATTCGCACAGCAGACCTTTGGACTATTGTGGTCTAATTGCAAAAAGCAGAGGGTCCAGCCGAGAGTCCACCGCTCAGGCGGAGCCACAAGGTGAAAGCCGCGCTGACGGTTGCTTTACCTTGGCTGTGATGCACCTCCAGGCAACAATGCGCTCGAACCCACGTGAGCAAAATCCCTCTGCAATTTCCAAGGTCAACAACAGAAAGGAAACTTTCACAAGTGTCAAGGCTCAAATTTCTTTCTACGTGTTGTGCTGCCTCAAACGTTGCAGCCTCTGGAGCCGCTGGAGCTCTTCTCCTCTGCCTTGCCTGGGTTTTGGGCAGCAGCAGCAGCAGCAGCAGCAGCAGCAGCAGGAGGAGACATGCTGCAGGGTTCTGCTGAAACTGAGGAGACCCAGAGTCCAGATTGCGGGATTCCAGTCTGCTTGGTGAAGTGTGACGGATTAGCCCTTTAATGCCTCTGGAAATTGGCTTTAAAGACGGAGGAGGGGATCTCGAGGATGTTGAGTGTCACTCATCATTTCTTACTGAAGAAATCTCGAAAAAAAACATTTCCAGCTGTTTTAAAGTAGCTCACTGTTGAGGTTGAAACACTTCCAATTTGCTGTTAATGAGTCCCAGGGAAAAGGCGACAAGTGTGAGCCGCGGGGCTGTTACACCTGTTTGAGGCGTCAAAGACTGATTCAGAGCAGGAATCAGAGGCTGGGACTTAACAAAATCCCCCCACCGGTGAGCTGCACACGGCTTTTTATCCGGATCCCACCTGTCTACAACAGTCAGCCTCGCAGTTAGCGTGACGGGCTAACAAGCTCGCTGCCTCGTCCCCAGCACATCCTCCCGAACCGTCCTGACTCTTACTGTGACTCACATGAGGAAATCAATCTTAATTGAGTATTTAAAGAACTCTTATGTGAAATTGAAGCGGCTGACAACCAGCTGAGTGTGACGTTGGCTCTTGTTGGCCCTCCTCAGGCTCTTCAGTTCAATTTTTACAGCCCAGATACAAATGTATTTCCCTCAGCATTCACCTAGCTGGTATGATTCAGACCACAACCTTTTTGTGTGTGGACGGCAGAATGTAATATCTCACCTTTGACACCCAGTGAGCTTGTTTTGAATGTGTCAAACTCACAAACCCGGAATAATAAACAGTAAACAGTGAAAGTTCAGACTGCTGTGCGTCACCAGTGTGTGTTTTGTGCACCAGCTGATAGCAGGCCGCGTTTTCAATCCACGTCACCCTGCGGAGCAGCTCCTCCTCCTCACAGTCCCGACCTGCCGTCGCTGTAACACCGTGTCCCAGTCTGAGTGGCTCTCCAACCACTCCATGTTCATTATCCCGCAGGCCGACAGCTCCTCGTGCGGGAACGCAGCCACTCAGGAGTTTGAGAGAGAGAAAAATACCTCGCGTCTGTCTTCTGCTGCGCTCAGGCTTCCAACTACCAGCATCCAATCATGACGCGGCCAGTTGCCATCACACGCCATCAGTGACGTCATTGGCCGAAGCTGTTGAGTCCCAGATGGTTTTAAATCCTTTTTTTTTTCTTTTTGTCGCCCTCCGTAAGCCAGTTTTCAACTGCAGTGTGGTTGCTGGAGCCCATTTCCTCCAACTCGCCCTGTGAAATGCCTCCCGGCTTCGTCCCAAGAGCAATTTTTGATCGGAGCGTGCGCCCATCTACCGTCTGGCTCATCATCCCCGGCCCCCTCATCCCATTACGGCTCGTCCAATCACCGAGGGGGGCTCGGACGTGCGGCAGATGTGCAGAGAACACACGACAAACACCAAATGAGCGGTGGTATCATTGCTTTTCTGGTGTAAATGACACAAAGGCATCCTGGTCTGTAAGCCCCAAAATGTACCGACACCCTTCGAGGGAACAATCAGAATCCATTCTAGTCCACCTGTTAGACTCCACCACCAGTGAGAGTGAGATCAGAGACCCTGTCTCTCACCCCAGAATCACTTCACAGCTTCTCGTTCCCTCACACGTCTCCCGTGGTAGAGAGCAGCAATGACCTTTGACCTTTCCACCGTCTAAAAGCACTCTCTTTCTGCTCCGGTGCAGCTCTCCAGTCGGCCAACCCCACGGTGGTTTGCCCCCTTTCACCGCCTCGACTCAGACAGCTCTGCTCATCTTCCATCCATACCATCGCCAAAGACATCTTCCATCTCCATGAGGTCTCCATTAAAACGCCCTGACCATCTCCACCAGCGTCCGGGCTCCAAGAGGAAGTCTCACTCTCAAGGCAGGGAGATGTCCACCAAGTTCTCCAACTATTCCGGAGGTTGGAAATGCTGAAAATGATCTTTTAATGTCGCGAATCAAACTGTCTGAGTGTGAGGGACAGCTTTAAAAATATCAGTCTCTGCGTCTGACAGTTCGCTTTGCCTTCCCGTTATAAATACAGTCATTTTGTACGACACATCCACATGTATTTGTGACTCACGTGAGATGAGATCTTTCACACTTGTGAGCCACCTGCCTTCCTTGCGCAGTGAGACATAAAAGAAAACTCTGCTGCAGCTGATGGAAGCTCCTTGAGCAGCTCCTCTGTTGTTTTCCTCCTCTGAATCTTTCCAGGTGTTCCCGCCGTGTTCGTGGCCGTGTGGGCGATTGTCAGAGCGACCCTAGCCGACGCGAGGTAAGGCCGCTTTTCGCACACGCGCTGCTGAGTGGCGTCACACAACTCGTCCTTTATTCTAACAATAACTACTGCCGCCAGCAACATGCTCAGAGTGCCTGGAGACAGGAAGAAAAAAATCCTTTGATGATATAAGTGCGTCTTCATTGCGATGACATTTGACTCAACGATTCAGCGTGAGCCTGCCATTTGTGTTGGTTAATGGCTCAAAGATCCGCTTTGCGACGCCAAACGTCACACTCATTTCACACGATTTCATAACCTCATTTTTTTTTAGAGCGGTTTGTGTTCAGCCATGACGACCAGGACGTTAAAAACAAAGGTCTCTGCTCAGAACAGGACAGAATTTGGAACAGAAACCAAAATGTAGGCCCAAGTATGTTTATTTGTGTATTTGTTGCTATTGTGAAGAATTCAATGTGCAGCTATCAGTGAATTGGTTATACCCCTACTTTTTGTGTGTAAGAGTTGAGTTTATTTTCACTCTGAGACTCCGAGACAGAGGAGACGACGTACTGCTTAATATAAAGAGAGGAATTTAAGCCGCAGGAAATTCTCTCGACGTCCTCCTCTCACTCAGAGGGTTGGAAACGAGTTGTGAACCGTGTTGATTTCCCACCCGGCAGAATGCAGCTGTGACCCTGATGAGAGCGGCAATGTTTTCTTCAGCCCTCTGCCAGTGTGTGGTTTATGCCTGCGAGGACTCTCTGACGCTGGGGAATAAGAATAAAGTTGCGGCTCTGCGTGGTGTTTCTCCTTGGGCCATCCAGCAGATTCAAGATTGAAAACTGTTTATGTATCAGAACCATCCAGACGGGGGCTGAAGCCTTCAGGGAAATGGCATCACTGCTGCACTGCTGGCAAAGATACACAAAAGTCCGCACAGACGCCCTTGTTACGCAAACTTAGTGAGCGCGAGAGAAAAAATGTCCTCAACCAGAGAGCCAGGGATTCCCCCGACACCTGAGGCCAAGTGTCCTCCTGCTGTCCCAGAGCGCCGAGAACATCACCAATGGATCAACGCGCCAGGGAGACTCATGGAAGCATGGGAGCCTGAGGGCAAGATAAACAGTGAAGTGGCACCAGAAGTCAAGTCCACATCACAGGACGAGCGACGTCCTTCAGAGATCTTCAGCTGAGTAGCTGAGAAGCCTGGAGACCCCTGGAGACCACTGGAGACCCCTGGAGACCCCTGGAGACCACTGGAGACCCTTCTGGACGTGTGGAGCTCGTCTTCTCAGTGGAGATCAAGGCCGTCTGGGAGAGCCTGATGTCCACAGACCAGTGACCACAGCTTACATCACCCGTGTGTGTGTGTGTGTGTGTGTGTGTGTGTGTGTGTGTGTGTGTGTGTGTGTGTGTGTGTGTGTGTGTGTGTGTGTGTGTGTGTGGGAATGCATCAGAAAACGCAATGCATGCACACAGGCAGTAAACAGGTTTTTCAACATGTCTGCAAGGCCTTACTGCACCTTCTGCTACAGTCCTGTGTTGCAATGATGAGTCTGTAAAAACTTGATGAGACTCCAGGTGATTAATAAAAACAAGTGCGCTAACAATAACAGTAACTCAGCGCTGTCTCGGAAATCCAATCACAAAAACCAACACGCAAGGTCTTCCAGGCTCAGCGACTTTTTAATCCTCAGGTCTTTAAGTCTCTCTTTAAGTCTTTATTATTACTTAATTAGTGCTTTACTGTTGCTCCAGTCTCTTCCTCCAGTGTCTCAGGGTCAAGGCCTCTCCACTCGCCCTGAAATCATCATGTGCACTTGTGTTATGTGAGCGAGTTTTAATGCTGCCCTCTTGACCAGGTCAAACTTGATAAAGAGATCTTTAATCTCAGTGGGACTAAATAAAGCTTAAACAAAAGAATAAAAAAAAAACTGACAACAGTTTGCTGTGAGTCCCAGTCTCAGTCTCTATTCTCCATCTCTCGTCTCACTCACAAAGCTGAGAAACAAACTGAGCAGCTATAAAGACAAACAAAAAAGCCTTTCACAACCCAGCGGGGGAGAATCCACCAGGGGGGGTTTCAGTAAGCGGTAATTTGTCGTAGTTCTCTTGGCAGTGCCTGAGACAGCGCCGGTAATGTAGCCGCATGTATGAATCCAGCTGGCAATCGTTTTCTTCTCTCCCCCAATGCGTCGAATTACGTCCTCCTCCTCCTCCTCCGCCTCTTCCTCCTCCGAGCTTCTGACGTTCAGTGCCGCAGAACTACAGGCAGGAACGAGACTGCAAAACGCAGACCAAATTGCAACACACACACACAACTTCACAGACTAAGTAGGCGCTGATTAGTCGATCTTGTTTTTTAACATGCAAAAATATGCAATCAAAGAACAGCAGGAAAGGCCAAGACCCAACAGGTTCAATGCAACAACAACAACAACAACAACAACAACAACCCTGTGGCAGTGAAGCCGGTCGAAGGCAGCAGCCAAGTGATGGCTGATCTCTGTGAAGATGGAAACCTAAACAATTCTTTGTTGTGTCGCCCACGAAGAAATGGCAAGGTGACAAAAAAAGGCTGCGGGAGATTGGGGGAGGGAAGGCGACTCAAGGGGGTGGGCGTTAGTGAGACAGCCGTCAAAAGTTGGCGATGACAAACGTTCCGACTCCCCGCGGGTTCGACGCAGTGGCGCTGCGACTCGCGAGTCAGCAAATGGAAAGCATTTCCATCCCGATGAGAAGGTTAAAATATATTTGACTGTATGTTGCAATGCAGAAACAACAAACATCATGCGAGTAATATTGTGATCACCCAGGGAAAAAGCTTGGGAGGAGAACCTCTGAAGCCTCTCATTTAAATACCAACATGGGCGCCACGTCTTCCCGCTGATGAAATGAAAGTGCAGAGACGAAAACAGATGCTTGTTTTTTTTTTTCTCATCAGCGGGAAAAACATTATTATTTTTTTTTTTTTTAAACTTAATCGCCGGCACTCGACAGACTGGCGGTTAAAGTGGTGTGAGAAAAGTTTGGCGGAGACGCAGGAGGACTGCTGGGTAATCGTCTCGGCAAATTGACCAGGAGAGCAGAAACATAGGCATTAGAACAGCTTCGTAGAAATCAAACAGCTTGAGAAAATCACCCTGACAGCCGCACAATTAGCCCGCTGTTAACAGCCTCCTGCTAAGAAAAAAAACATAGGGCCACCAAACAGTTTCATCGTTGGAGTTTTGCCGCATGAACCAGAGAAGAAGAAGGCGGCAGCTCGCTGGTCGGCTGAGGCTGAGACAGGAAGCTGTGAGTGAGCGAGAGGCCTCCAGCTTATCTAATCTCTTCCTCTCCTGCCTGCAGGTGCTGGGAATTAAGTGCAGGAAACATCAAGTGGATCTACCAGGTGCCCATCCTGATGGCCATCGGGGTAAGAGCGGCTGGGCAGAGAGGCTGAGATTTCTTTTTTAGGAAATGAAAGTGAGCAACAGAAAAATGAAGGAAAAATACATTGAAGCTGCAGCGCCGATAGTCAGAGTATATGCCCGTGCAGCCGCACGACAGCACCATACACCACTGCAAGTTGGAATTGCGAGTTGCGAGTGCGTCGTGACTGACACGCGGCACGTTATCCCCACTTTGGCCGTGAAAATAAAGAATGGCGGTAAAGGGAAGCGCGGATATGAGCATGAAATCAATATTCTCTGAGCGTCTTTTTTGCTTTCGGCCTGCGAGTCGACTTCAAACGTAATCTTGAGCAGCAGCAGCAGCAGCAGCAGCAGCAGCAGCAGCAGCCGCAGCCGCAACGGCCTCTTCCAATCTTTAAGCTTTAAGAGCAGGCACGTCAAATTAGGACTGCAGAAGCAGAAAAAGAAATAAATGAAAAGGTGAGAGCGTGGCCGGTGGGGGCAATGTGGCAGAGAATCAGTCTGTAATGAGATGTGTCTGGGAGGGCTGGACACACACACACACACACACACACACACGCACACTTTTGAATGACTTTATTTATGTTCACATTAGTACAAGTAGTCTGAACACAAACAATGACAGGCGTGCAAGGCATTGGACTGACTGATTGACTTTCCAGGCACACAGTGGACACAGAAAGCAAGGTTTTGGTGGAGTTAAAAAAAAAAAAATGCGCTGCAATGTTTTTGGGGCACACACTGTAATTATTATTTTATTTGAAGAAATTTTTTGAAAAATCAGTTTGGGACTGAAAGTGGAGATGGAGAGAGCATGTCGGGAATAAAGAGTATTGAGTACTGAGCGGCGAGGATTCCGCTGAACAGAGAAAGCAAAGTGTTGAAGATTTGCTCAGCTGTGAACCTGTTAACCACAGTTGGAGAATCTATCACAACATTTTTGAGTTGGATGAGTTTTGAATGCAACCAACAAACAAACAAACAAACAAACAAACAAACAAACAAATTAAAATTAAGATCAGAGCTCCCTGCCACTCTGAGTTCAGGAAGTAGCGGCTACTGAAATAAATAAAAATCATTTGATTGAATTTGCTGATGCTTCATCTTGAAGGTTCTTAATATGAAGATACTTTTATATGAAGGTTTTATTTGAGAATCGCTTTCTCTTTAAGTGGTTTTATTTTTATTTTCTAAAGATGTTGTCATCTATCTATCTTTGAGGAGCGCACTTGGTCGTTGGTGATCTCATCCACCAGCTCAGCCTCAGAGTTGAACGGTACAGCGTGTTCCCAACAAGCACCCCGTCAGTTTCCAGGTTACTCAAGTCTGCAGACATCAGCCAGCAGGTTCATTTAGGCTGCAGGGAAACTGACAGACAACAAATGAGACGAGTCAAATTGCACTGAAATGAAAACAACAAAATGATTTGATAAACACCATTGATGGAGTAACAGAGAGCAAATCCTGTTTGGGAGAAAACGATAAATCGAATGAATCTTTTTCCATAATGACTCGTTCACATATTCTATTATTCTGATGATCTGATTGAATAAGGCTCATTTTTATCTTATTTTTCTCCAGCTCGTCTCTCGTCTGTGTTTTTCATATCAGCAGAGTTATTTTGGCTGAAAAGATCAGTTCCACAGACAAAAGTCAGAAATGAAATTACTCCGAATAAAAAAATCAATGCGTCCTTCCTTTCAGCTCAACTTCATCTTATTTGTGAACATCGTCCGAGTGTTGGCCACCAAGATACGAGAGACAAATGCCGGGAGATATGACACCAGGAAGCAGTACAGGTTTGTAATGAGATGGACAATTATTATTGTCGTTCTTTTTCTTTCTTTCTTCTTCTTTTTTCTGTCTAAAACTTTGTTTTTCAAAAATATTAACCTTTTGCCTCAGTTTGCAACACGCACGCACGCACTCACACACACACATGCACAGCAGCGCGGCTAAGCGTGCTTGTTTTTCAAATGGCAGAATAGAAAAGGAACACAAAAAACAACGACCCACATTAATTACGGTGGTGATTATGAAATTAAGTGATTATGGCACTTGGAAAAGGTCAACAAATAACTTTAAATCAAAGTATCCAGCAAATGATTGAAAATCTGTGTTTCTATTTCAGTCTCCGCCAAATGCCACGTGTCTGTGAGTCGGCTGGCACGCAAACTGGAGGCTCATTAACGAAGAAAATAGAGGAGCGGCTCGCTGATTGCAGAGAGCAGCCTTAATTGTGCAACGCGGCCAAAATGATGATTTCTGGCACAAAGTCTCGCTCCTTCACACCGAGAGGCGCAACTCAGCGCCATCATTTTCATAATGCAGGCGGTGAAGTGAAGTCAAGAGAAGTGAAGTGGCGACTGCGAAGCTGTGCTCCAAACCACCGAGGAAGAAACATCGTGATGCTGACGACGTCACTTGTGTGCGTCAGTGTCTTCGAGACCCTGCTGTTGACGCTGTTGTTCGCAGCAGTGGCGTTAAATGTGGGGCACGGCGACCTGAAAGTCACTCGAGAAGATTTTTTTCGGAATAGATAATAAAAACCGACAGGCAGGCAGGCGAGAGGACACCGAAAATGACTCCTTTTTGCCTCTTTTAAAATGCAATTCGGAAATAAATAAACAATAAAATATTTTTTTTTGCCAAATATTACTTAAGACTGCCAGAGGAAACAGGGAAATTAAAGAGGACTGAGCAAGAATAAACAATGGGAGCTTTAAATGTCTAAAATAATCATTTTCACCGTAGAAATAAAAGACAGACTCTTCTGTCCAAGTGGCTGCAGCCACATTTGAGAATGAATCCTAAATGGTCAAAAAGCTGCAGGTTATGGGAGTGACTTCAGTCGGACCTGAGCATGTGCGTGCGGCTCTGAGCACTCGCGCGCTGATGGGTTGTTTTTCTTGCGCGCGTCCCGACAGGAAACTGGCCAAATCCACCCTGGTGCTGGTGCTGGTCTTCGGCATCCACTACATCGTCTTCGTCGGGATGCCTCACGCCTCCAAAGGACTCAGTTGGGAGGTTCGCATGTACTGCGAGCTCTTCTTCAACTCCTTCCAGGTAAATGGCACCGTGTCATCCCCCTCCTCCAATCCAGACGCTTACTGGGTCCATTGAAGTGGTGTTAGCGATGATGTAGAACAGGGGAGGGCAAACTTTTTGCCTGGTGGTGGGCCACAATGGATTCTAAAATTTGACAGAGGGCGTCCGAAGCAGCAGCAGCAGATGGATGGAGTGTTTTGGTCACAGACGTACGGTGGCCGACAGGGGCCAAACACAATACAACTGCCTAATGCGCCTTAGTTGGCGAAATACAGCTGCTTTTTTTTTTTCTAGTATTAACAGTTACTGCTGTTTTAAAGTAGTTTAGAGTTACAGATGTTATTCTTTAGGACATCATCATCATAACTGTGGCAGGAAACGCGAGAACGCAGGGAAACTAAAACATTAATAAGGTTTATTAACATCGTTTCAAGTTTGGCGGGCCGGATTAGAACGCTTAACAGGCCGCATGTGGCCCCCGGGACGTAGTTTGCCCGTGCCTGATGCAGGGAGTGAACAAAAGGCTCAGCTCCTCTTATCCATCCCTGATTGGTGGACTCCACCTCCCACACCCCTTTGTTCACGCAGATCAGCCAGAGCAATCAGAAGATTGCAGACAGGAATGTTTACAGCCAAGTTGTCAAAAGCCTCATGTTCTCTCTGTTTGTTCCTCTCGCCCTACAAACAGGGCCTCACCCTTGACTCTGATTGGCCCACGGGAGAAAAACTTTTCAGCACCGCAATCACAATCCGCCACCGACCATTTCACTTTCAAGTTTTCTGCACTTTTTGCAGCATTTAATTGAACCCTAGCTGATAGCTCTAATAAAAGAAATATAGTTATGCCCGAATAAATCTTTGCATAATTGAGTTCTTCACTTGATTCAAAAACTTAAAAAAAAAAAAAAAAAAGGAACAAAATCATGCAGACGTGCATGAATTTTCAGAGAAACAGAAGCGGATTGGAGGGGATTGGCTCCGAGGAAAAAGCCGCTCAGTCGAAAGTGGCTCAGCTGTAGTCGGGCATTATGGGATATTTTTAATCGTTGTCAGATTAACGTTAATGCCGTTCAATGGCTGCTATATAATGAGCTGCGGCTTTAACTCTCGCATTATGCCAAACCTTTTATTTATTTATGTATTCATTTTGCAGTGGTTGTGAATCACACTGAATAAAAGAGGCAGGGAATCAGACAGCCAACAGGTGTGTGATTGAAAAGGCTGCGGCTGATGGAGAAAAACAAACAAACAAACAAACAAACGTGACGCCTCTTTTGGCACGCGGCCAACTCTCCAAAATAAAACTCAATGTGAAGCTCAAATAAAAACAAAAGTCCTCAAATTTCTAAAACGTGACATACTGCATACATTTACACCCCATCCATTCTTTGTTCCTTCTTTTCAGCCAGCGCTCATAATAGAGTTACAAAGAGCCAAGCTCAGCCCTTTAATAGGTGTGAATAGGTGAGGGTGGCGAAAATGCAGAGTGCACGTTGGCTGCTTTGATACAAAGAGTCACCTGCTGTGCTCTCAGCTCCGCCGTCCACGAGGCAGCCAGAAGAAAACTTTGTGCTTTTGGCCTTTTGTTCTGACTAAAAAGCTTGGCGTCGCTTTCAGCAGATGAAATCCCATCACTGGATTTCTGATAGTGTGTTATGAGCGCCTGGCTGGGACAAGAGTTTGTTTGGTTTGTTGTTTTTTTTTTAAAGGGACGGTTCAAAGTTAAATTGCACAGTGCATCCAAGCAGATCATGCAGCGTCGTGCTACTTTGAGATGTGTTGCTTCTGATCGTCCAGCTGCAACCTGTCAAACCATGTTCCCGGTGTCATGGGCCAGTGGTGGTATAGAAAATGGATGCATTGAGCGGCGGGAGCATTATTTGCCAGGGTCCAGTCGACAGAATGTGGGCGAGGCAGCAGAAATGGGCAGAAGGCCACGATAAGGCGTGCGGTTGGTGAAGAAGCATTTCCTCTGTTTGATTTTTGCAACTGCTATCAAACGACGAAAGAAAAAAACCAAAAACAAAAGCGCGTAAGCGGCCGTGATGCCAGAGTGTTGCATTATGCCGATGATGTCGTCTCAATTTGTCCTTCTCTCTCTCTCTCGCTCTCTCTCTCTCTCAGGGCTTTTTTGTGTCTATTATCTACTGCTACTGCAACGGCGAGGTGAGTGAAGGGAACACAGCGGTGCATCAACTAATCGCAGCTGTTCTAATGGGATGCAATTACCCGAGCTGCTGAAAGTTGCAGAACGAATCCTTTGTCACATTTGAATTGGGTTTTTTTTTAGTTTTTTTTTTCATTATTGTTCCACTTGTTTTTCCTGCAGCTGAAATAAATCCTCAGAGTTGTGTTTACCTCTTGTTTTAAGCTCTCGGTGAACAAACGGCAATCTGCAGCGAGCAACATTGGAGTCCAATAAATATTCCGAGAATGTCCGAAAACAGAGCGCGGCACCAGAATCGGTGCGAGCGTTTCATTTACTGACATGACTTGCATGAAACTTGCAGGCTTTGTGCATTGGTATGCGAAGCAGATCACTTGACAGGTACACAAAAAACAAACAACTTGTGTACGTTACCCACACAGTGACCCACACAGGAAGTGAAAAAGAAAACAGGAAGCACAGGACAAGGACACTGAAAGGAGCAAATAAAGACAAAAAAAAAACCCACAACAACCTACAGGACAGACTGCAGAGGAGGAACAACAACAAACAAACAAACATGCATGACACAGATGTCAGTGTGCAGGAAAAGTGGGTTGAATAAAAACTTGACGTAGAAACTTTCTTTTGTCGTACAGTCACAGGATTCCTTTGTTGCTCCGTTTCTGCAGAAAGCTGATTGTTCACCGGCGCTCTTTCAAATTTCACTCAAGTTTGTGAGCTTATGTCACAAAAGTTTATGAACTTCAGCCTCTGGCACGGGAGGTGCAAGACAAACTGAAGAGGCTTCCAGAAGTGATTGCACCTCCAAGGAAAACTTGGAACTCTGATCAGCCGTTCGCTGTCCGTGTCGGCAGGTGCAGACGGAGATCAAGAAGACGTGGACCCGCTGGAACCTGACCTTCGAGTGGGAGGGGCCGGTGGTGTGCGGGCGCTACCGCTACGGCTCGGTGGTGGTGGCCATCAACCACCACAACAACAGCACCAGCAGCCACTCGCACCTGGCGGCCGGCGGGCCGGCCACGCGCTCCACGCCGCTGGTCTCCAGCCGCACCTACCAGAGCGCCGCCGCCTCGGCCATCAGCACCCACGCCACGCTGCCGGGCTACGTCATCAGCAGCTCGGAGCCGTCCATCCCCGAGGAGCCCGAGGACAGCCTTCCCAAGAGGGTGGACGACATCTCCCTCAAGGAGGACGAGCCGCCGCAGAGCGCCGACGCCGTGGCGGCCGAGGACGAGGAGGAGACGCTGTAGTTTCCCACCCGGCCGCGTCTAACTAGTGCGAGCGCGAGCTTCAGAGAGGAGGCGCGAACGAACGCACTGTGCAGGGAAACTGAGGAAAAGATGAGAGGGCCTGCTCCTTACATATGGATCGATAAGTGACTTTGTAGTCTGCCCTGATGATGATGATGATGATGATGATAATAATAATGATAATAATAATAATAATAATAATACGAAAGGGGCCAGTGTGTGTCAAAAAAGTGGGGAAATAACAAAATAAAAAAAAACGGGCCAAAAAAGTGGCGGCTGCACAAACAAACTCTGCCTAAATTGTGCATTTCAGAAAGATAAGCTGATGTCAGCTGGATTTTCCCACAGAAACAACTACACACCTACGCTAAACAAAAAAAAAAAAAAAAAAAAAAAAAAACCTTTTTACACTACACACTACACACACTACATCCATTTAGACCTTACGATGAGCTGTGGGTTGTTGGAGTTCATAAAACCGAGATTATTTTTTAAATACTTGAAGAAGATGCGACAGGATGTTGTCGCCACTGGACAAGCAGGACTGAGCAGAAGAAGAAGAATCAAGAAGAATCAGAAGAGGAGGAGTCAGTGCGGCCGCTGGTCGCCTGTGCAGTGAGCCAAAGAGCCAAAGTCCTGAAAAGAAACTGGCCAGAAAACAACAGAAGGAGTTTGTGATATTATGTTTAAAATATAAAAGGTCTGTTGTGCACTACTGTGAGAGTCTTCAGCATGCACTGTGTGTGTTTTTTTTTGTTGTTTTTTTAAAAAGGACTTGAAAGGTGGACGGTGTTTTTTTTTTTTTTTGTTTTGTTTTTAAAGAAAAAAAGAAAAACAAAGCAACCAGGATTTTCTCATTTTTGACAATCTGCTGCTCGACTCAGCATGAAGGGCTGCGATGTTCCTCTGTGGGCGGCTGCAAGCTCTCGCGATGTCTTTTTTTTGGTGTGTGTGTGTGTGTGCAGCGACTCACTGTGGCATCTGCTCAACCTTCCCAATCACCCCCCCGTAAAGTGTGCGTCTGTTTTTTGATGGAACCTTTGAGAAAAAAAAACAAATGGAGCCAAAGGATTTGGTCTGGTTGTGTACTTTGATGTTTCTCTCTGTGATTATTGTATTTCTCATGTCTCATGCTTTTCTTCCCCCTGCCTGCAAACCGTACATTACTATTTTTCCACAAATGCTTTTTTTTTAAATAAAACTACGTAACATCACCCGTTGGTAGGACGACACCGACACAAAACAAAACACAGACATTTTACGCTCAAAGTTCAGGTTAAGGATGATTGTCCGGCTCAGGGTTCGACTCCGCCTCCCACCCCAAGACAGCTTGGCATTGACTCCCTGCCAGCCAGAGCGGGAGGAGCGGCGGTGATAGAAAGAGCACAGGCTGCAGGAGGTTGAAAAAACAGAGGTAGAGATAATAGAGGGGTGATGAAATAAGGTCGTTACATGTTATTAACAGAAAGAAGGAGAAGAAAGTGAGAAGAAGAAAAAACGAGAAGAAGAAAATCAACACCGCCAAGCGTTTCATAGAGACATAATCAGTTTCTTGGAGGTGGTTAGAAAAAGACATTGACATTAGACGTTCTTGTCATCGTCATGGGCTATTTATTTCGAGGGAGATGCAACGGGATTGAGTGAGAACATAGTGTGAAGGAGGCAGACTTAGGCTGAGATTTTAAACTTTCTCTTTTCTTTTTTTTTTTGTTCATGTGACACGTTTGATGTTGCATCATGAGCAAAGAAGCGCTGCAGGGAGCCGGCAGGGGTGTCGCAGTCACGAGGAGTCACACCAGCAGAGTCAGAACACGGTGAGAACGACCGGCCGGAGAGAAAACACGAAAGAAAGAAAAACAGTTCAAAGGAAAGGAGAGGAGAGCTTTAATATTCACGTCCTTTCATAGCAAACGTCTTCTTTTAATTTCAGTGATTGTGGCGCTTCAGGATTATTATGTTTTTTTAATTATTATAATCGCGCTGTGTTTCACGCTGCCTTTGGAATGAAACAGCAGTGAAAAGCCCCTCAGGAAGGTCCTTCAAACAATCTGAGTGTTGTCCAAAAAAATGAGGTACTCACAAAACCCCCTCCTGTTCCCTCTCAAGGCCTTTTAGTTGCTACTGTGTTGACGTGGTGTCAAGCTCAACATGCAGCCCTGGACACTCACTGAATCCTCACAGAGTGACTGAGTCACTGAGTCACTGAGTCGCTGACTCACTCACTGCAGCTGCTAAGGACTGCAGTCGTTGCCACTAACAGCACACTAACTGCGGGTGTGCCGTCTCCCACTGGAGTTCCACAATTAGCGCAGGGACCTGCTGGACTGTTCAACCACAGCAGACATCAAAACCAAGACAACTGAGTCCAACAGCGGTCACAAGTGATTAGAGAGGAGACGCCGGGTCGTGTTGGGTTCTTTCTCTTTTACTTGGTTGAACGTTTGATTGAACGCTGTTTCGAGCTAAAAAAGACAAGAAAAAAGGCCTAATTAAAAAGCGGCAGCGGTGTCGGGTCACAAGATGAGACCCTGGCAGGCCACAGTTCGAGAACAGATGATGTACGAGCACCAGTGGCCAACCTTAAGAAAAATATCAGAAGGGTGACACGTAGTTTTGCCAGCAGCGTCTGACTAAAATGTAGCTCGGAAATGTCGGCACGGAAGAAATCGGCAGGCCTGTGTGAACAGGAGCCGGCAGCGGCAGAGGGAAACCATCAAAGACTTATCCTAATAGAAAGGACGACGGCAGCTGTTCCTGTCGGCGGCTGATAAAACCACTGGGTTCCTTAAAAGCCACTGAGGAGGCGGCGCCACCGAGAGCTTTTAAGGCAAAAAAAAAAGACCCACACAAAAATGCATGAACGCAGCGTGAAAGAAGGAGGCCAGGAAGGAAAGTTTTTTCCTCTTTACTAAAGGCTCACGTGTTCAACGAGCACAAAAGTGGAGGAGGCGAAGTGATGAAGAGGAGTGATGAAAAGGTAGTGATGAAGAAGAAAGAGGAGGAGGTGGAGTAGCGGGTTATAAGGACGAGTGACAAAGCTGAGTAGTGAAGTGGCCGAGTGATTAAAGAGAGGGGAGTGATGAAGAGGAGGAGTGAGGACAAGGAGTGATGGGGAGGAGGAGGACGGAGTACTAAAGAGGAGGAGTGAGGAGGAGGAGTACTAAAGAGGAGGAGTGAGGAAGAGGAGGAGTGAGGAGGAGGAAGGGAGCTGCACGGATGACAGTGATAAACACAGTGGATGATGAATCATCAGAGCTGCCCCGAAGCTGACAGGGGGCGCTCTGATAGAAAGCGAGTGGAACGGCCAATCAGATTCAATTCAGTGGAGCGGCTGAGGACGCGTCAGCCGCCGGTGTTTCCTCCTCCGCCGCGTGCTTCATCCCAAACAGGCTGCAGATCTTCTTCAGCAACACGGCGACGACCTCCTCTTCGTCCGAGGGCTGCAGCACACGAGAGACACGAAAAAATCCATCAAAAGATGGGAAAAAAAAAAAAAAAATCAGCGCTTTCAATTTAACATGAAATGAAAAAACTCTGCAGCTTTTAACTTTTCAACAATGCTAAAAAAGCAAACTTGCTGCTGAGATGAATCACAATGAGCTTCTGCCTCTGCGAGCGGCTGCTGCAGTCTCACTTTTAATGTTCTCAACTTGAAAAATGTAGCGGCGTTCAAAAGATTAAACGGCGGACATTTCCAGCTGCTTTCTGCTTTCATCGGTGGCGAAGAGGGACAACCTGCGCTGTGAATTTTCAAAGAGGCGTTACCCATGCGACACAGAGGGGACACTGCGGCAACACACAATCGCACACAATCGCAGCCAGTGGGTAATTCACTGGTGGGAGTCAGTGAGTTGCTATCTGCCAGTGAAAGATTAAACAAACCTCCTCCACGCTCATCAAAAGTCTCCCAAAACAAAAAAGCCCCGCTGGCAGCAAAAAAAAAAAAATAATTAGAAAAACTTCAATAATGGGCAAAACCATAGAACAATAAAAGATTCATTCATTCATCTTCTATACCCGCTTATTCCTATTCAGGGGGACGGGGGTCTGCTGGAGCCTCTCCCCGCTGTCTTAGGGCGAAGGCAGGGTGACACCCTGGACAGGTCGCCAGTTCATCGCAGGGCCACATAGAGACACACAACCATTCACACTCACAACCGTTCACACTCACATGCACACCTACGGACAATATAGAGTGCTCAATTGACCTCACATGCATGTTTTTGGAGTGTGGGAGGAAGCCGGAGAACCCGGGGAGAACCCAACGCAGACACAGGGAGAGCATGCAAACTCCACACAGAAAGGTCCCAGGCCCGGGCGCCGGAATCGGACCCATGACCTTCTTGCTGTATAATCCAACTGCTGCCGTTTTACACTCTGTTGGTGACACGTGACACCTCGTCTCCATATTCCTGAATATCCTTTATTTTTTTAAATTAAAGTTGTCGTTTTTTTTTTTTTGAAAATGGTTCAAAGTAGTTGGCAAAACAGCAAAATGTTAAAGAAAACGATTTAAAGATTCCTTGCTGAAAAGAGATGTTAATGTTGGATTTCGAAGCAAGTTTGAATTAAAAAAAAAAAAAGATGCTGCTCATTTTTTTTCTGTGTTGTTGTTATTTTTCTTTGATATATAAAGTCTTGGTCCGGTCTCCATCTCCATACTCTCTAGTCTTGACAATGTCTTGGTTGCGATTGATGCCTACAACACTACTAATCTCTGTGAAGCTACGAGCTAAGCTTGTCGGGTCAGTAGTAGCACGTTGGGACAATAGTCACAGTCACGGTCACAGTGCGTAGCTCTCACTCAGCAGTGCCGCGTTATCAAAGCTGAGCCCCGGGGTGAGGAGCAGCTCAGGAGCCAACGTTACTTTTCTTTTCAAATTTCTCGGTTTTCTTTACAGGCTTGGCTAATGCTACTCTTCATTCACATTTCCTTTTTGTGTCAAAAGGCACATTCCCATACGCCTCGGTGGTGAAAAGCGCACCTTTGAGCACAGCCTTTTCAGAAGGATTGCCTTTGTGCTTTTAGCCCCCCCTCCCCCCCCCCCCATAGCTAACGCTAGCCTCCGTCTCAGCTTGCCGGAGAAACTGCTTTATATGAGCGGCAAAAGAAACTATAAAAAAAAAAAAAAAACAGCTCTTGGTTGATTCTGGCAGCCGCCCTAAACTGCAGCTCAAAAGCCAGGCGGCTCCCTATTATCCGCTGAGTCTTTGGCATTTTCAGAAATCTCTTTTGCAGCTTTGGTTCTGATGACAGCTTCCAAACGGATAGTAGAATGAAAAGCTCAGAGGACCTCCGAAGACAACGCACTGACTAAACAGTATAACGTTACGTGTTTCAGCACGTCTCAGCTTCCTGCAGCTGGGCTGAGCGCATTCATTGCAGCCGGAGATCTTTAGTCGTAATTTGTCGCTGATGTCGGCTTCATCATTGGTCTATCTGTCAGACACACACGCGCGCACACACAAACGCGTGTCACACACATTGCGTTGCCGCAGGTGTGTCGGTGGAAAAATTGCCCTAATTTATCACGCCTCTTCTAATAGTGGCTCTTTTAATATGGCTGCTTGTTTGAGAGTTTCAGTGGTGGAACACACACGCACACACACGCGCACACAGCCTAACTAACCGCAGGAAAGCCGACTTGAAACAAAGTGGAAGAGCACAAATGGAACAGACACACAAAGCGCGTGTTATCTCCAGGTGACCGCCAGCCTCATTAGTGTGGAAAAGTGCGGCGCCGCCGATGCACAAAGACCCGGCTGGCGGCTGACGAGGCGTAATGAGGCGTGAGGAGCCAGCGTTTTCACGGCCGCTCCTCACAAACCCGTCACTTTGCTTTCAACAACGGGCTCAATTAGTCAAAGAGCTCGTTTGCGCTTTTCAAAAACGAGGCCATTTTGTCGAGAGAAGAGAAACGCTGATGACACACAAGTCGCCGTGGTCCTGATGTTATTTTGTGCCGAGGATGTCAATGTGTTTCCCACCGTCAGTCAGTCAGTCAGTCAGTCAGTCACCTGCTGGGACGGACGGACATGGAGCATCAGCGAGTCAGTGGCCGAGTTTTAAAAATAAATAAATAAATGAACAAAACATGCTGCTGAAACTTTTCAAGGATACTTTTTCCAGACAAAGAAAATTGTTTCTCCCTAAAATTGTTTTCAGCCTCAACTTGTCACCGCCCAACAGTAATAACGGTGAGAAGAGGCTCAGATGGGGGAAAAAAGAAAATGCTGCCAAAAAAATGGAAGAAAGTTAAATTCCTTAAAAACATTTATGAAAAGCTCAGTGGTTTCTCATCTGAGGTTTACTTATCACTTACATACTAACATATGAGAATTTGGTTGTTGTGCAGTAATATTTCAAACAGGCCCCTCCTCTTTAAGTGTGCACAAAAAACATGTGACATCAAGCAGCTGCTTTTGTGTTCCTGCAGGATGCCAGTTTGTTTCAGTTTTAATGGGTGTAAATGCTGAAAACATCTGGATAGCATGCATTTTAAAGACCTCATTTTCTTTTGTACTCACACTAATATAAAGCGTCAACCCACAGAGCTGATTATGATAATGCTCATTATGAAACGTCCCTGATGGTGATTATCAGTGGGCGTTACCTGGCGGTGTATCAGCTCCAGGTTGAAGGCCACCAGGATCACTGACAGGAGCAGGTTGAGGAGCACAAACGTCATGAAGACGATACAGGAGCCGAAGAGGAGTCCGCCCAGTAGCAGGTTTCCATTCAGAACCTGGTTGTAAAGATGAGACTTGATTCACTTGTCACTGGCAGCTATGGCAGAAGAAGAAGAAGAGAGAGAGAGAGAGAGAGAGAGAGAAACAGAGAGAGAGAGAGAAATACCTCGTCATAGTCAAAGATGCCGATCTGTAGACGGATGACCGTCATGAGGGCGTCTGTAAAGGTTCTGTAGCTGGAAATCTTCCAGCCATAAATCAAGTGGCTCTGTGGAGTCAGAAGTTGGGGGATCAGATTTTTTAAAATGACCTTGAACTAAAAGTGGCGCCTGAGCTTTAAAAGCAATATCTGCCGTGGAAAGCGAGGGTGACAGGGTCCTAATGAAGGGGGGGGGCGGGGGGGGGGGGGGGAGTCAGACTGTGCATCTGCAGATTGATGCAGGTATAATTTCATCACCCTGATGTTTCCAATTGGAGCGTCTCGGAGGATACAGAGAATCAATCGTGGATCACACGCAGGAAGTTTTTCTATTTCTACTGATGCTTGTCTGTGAGAGCAGAAATAACATCCAGACGTGTGTTTCTCTGGCCAGTCGATAGAACCAGCCACTCGCTCACTCGGGCTGCCTGTCGTCATGGCTCCTCCAGCCTCCGCCAGTCTCAGATTCCCACTGCTGGATTTTCTTCATCTTGAAATTGTTATTTTTGTTATTTTTTTTGTTTGTTATTTTAACTGAAAGTAATTCAGAATTAAATTTAATTTCGTAAAAATAAGTTCAACGAAATTCTGGACTAAGTAGAGCGATTGGCAGTTTGAATCGCAATGATTAAAATTGCAATTTGAAGGACCAAGGGACGTAAACAGGGATTTCAAGTTTTGGTGTTTCCGAGAGACTTGCAAATTTGTTTGTGGTCACCTTGAATGGAAAAGTGTTGTTTGTAATGTTGTGACGTAACGGGCATTATTATGTAATAACTCGCTTTTAAAGTCCTTACACACCGGGAGGGAGTTTGTGAGGCGAATAATTCTAAAAACTCTAGAGGTCAATGCAACCTCCTTCCACACCGGCAGTGTGTGTGTACTCACGGCGGTGGAGTAGGCCACCAGCAGGAGCACCACGATGAGCAGGAAGCCGGACATGTCGCTCCAGGCGCGCTCCAGCGTAGCAGTGAAGACGTTCATCTTGGGGTTGACCCGGAACAGGTGCCACAGCTTGACGGTGGACAGCAGGACCAGGAACGCCACCAGATACTGCAGCACGTGGTCGGCTGAGGCCGTCTCGTAGAAACTGGCAAATCTAGCAATGGAACCAAGTGCAGCAGTTTCTTGAGGGAAATGCTAATGCTATTGTAATAACACAAAACTGGATTCATGAGCACAGTCTCATTGGGGCTAAAAGAATTAAGTCGCTGATCCAATTCTCATTATATTGCAAAAGAAATCCGAAAAACAAAACCCTAATCAAGTCTGTCTTCATTGTGTGAAACCCTGAAGACAAAACGCTGAGTGAGGTTTGCCAGCCTCACCGGTCTGGGTGTTCTTGGTAGTAGGTCATTTCCTGCTTTCCAGTCACAGTCCTCCAGGTCAACACGGCCACGGCGCACCAGCTCAGCAGAATGATGCTCAACTCCAGGAGGTTCCACTTGCTCCTGAAGTAAGACAAGCGCTGCTGCTTCATGGCTTTGCCCTTCGGAGGGGAGAAAGAAACAGGCGCCACCAGCTGGATGGTTTGCAGCTCATTGATTATGACCTCATGAAAACATTCTGGGAAACAATTAAAATCCTGGAATATGTGTTTATGTTCTTTCAGACCCTCAAAAACATGAGAGAACCTTCTGGAAAGCAGGACCCTCCATTATTCAGGCCCAGATTTGAGTATTTGAGAAGTTTTAAGTCAGCTTTTTTCCTCAGAGCCGTTAAAATCAAAACCTGCCTTATTCACAGTCCTCAAAGGGAACTCTTGAGCTGATGAAACACAAACAAAAGAAGATACAATAAAATAAATCCTGAAAAACAAATGTTGTGTTATTTGTTTAAATGATGGGTAGCAAGAGACTGGAGGACATAGTGCTGCTGCAGAGCTGCTGCTTGCTAAAAAACAAACTCCATTTACTTTCTGGACCATTTCGAGCCATTTCAGATGAAATGGAAAAAGCAACGGGAAGCTGGGCTTCGACTAAAGCTGCCAGCGTGGAGGCTTGAGTGGCGGAAGTTTTTATCACAGACGCTGGATTTGACATTTCCATGTTAGCAGAAAATCATGGAAGCAAAACAAAAAATAAGAAGTTGTGTGGTGATGTAACACCTGCAGCTGTTAGTTTCCTGCTGTCATCACCTGCATCAAGTGGTTGCGAGAACTTTTTCCTACGGGCTCCTCAGCCGACAGAGACAGGAAATGAAAGACTTCCAGAAATGTTACGAGAGAACAGATCTGCCTTGTTTCAGCCTTTCAACCAATCCTCCTGGTCACATCAAAACAACTTTGACGGGCGTGTTGCTGATGTTTCTTATTTATTCCGATTGACTTTGTTTCAGTTTGGACGAATCTTCCCGCCAATCGATTGGAATTTTAAACATTTCAACAGGGAACATTGTGAGCCGTTCTGACAGTCGAGGCTCTAAATGTCAACACACGCCCACGATCTGACCACGTTGCAGTCGCAAGATCACTCAGTTCTTCGTTCGAGAAAAACCCTAGGAGGCCTCGTTAAAATCTGAAATAGTCAGCGCAGCCGCCGGAACATTAAAGAGCTGCAAAAACTTGGCAGGAGTCTCAGTTTACCTGCCGGAACATATAGTAGAGGATGAAAAGCAAATATATGATCTCGGCAGCCACGACAAAGATGTGGAGGCCGCCGGGTGACTGGTAGAGGCGGACGCTCTGCAGCTCGCTGACAAACTGGAACGTTCCTGGAGAAATGAATCAATCAGGCTCTCGGTGGTGTTTCCCACGCTTTGCTCCTTTATTTATTTGGTTCATTTCAGGACGACTGCCCTCTGACCCTCACCCACGGTCGCCGTCTCAAACAGCAGCGTGATGACGCAGAAGAGGTTGACGTTGGCGTTGTAGACGCTGAACTCCACGAAGACGGCTCTGGTGCGTGAATCCAGCCACCTGCTCCTGGACAGAGACTGCAGCGTGCTGAGGATGAGAGTGCAAGAGATTTTTTTTATTATTATTTTTCATTATTTTGCTATACATTAAGGCCAATCACCTTCTTTCATTCTCGTGCATCTGTACGTTGTGGACTTTCATTTTGTGTTTTTTTTCTATTTAAATGTATGACTGGTATTAGATCATTCTCGGGTTGTTACTAACAGCACCGACAACACTGGGAAAACCAGGAAAGCATGTTTCTCTAAAATGATAGAAACAATTGTTCACTTGTTGTTCTCCCTTTTCCACTTCCTGATGTTCGTCTCGCCAGTCAGTGAAAGAGTCGTCGCTTCATTGTTCTCACAGAGGGTAAGCAAAGCATCATTTTGCTTAGCAGGACACTAAAATGTGAGTTATTCCATACTAGAAGGTTAGATATGCAGTTATTACAGGGATCAGAGGGGATAATGCAATGCTGCTCCACTGGAGCCCGGAGCGTACAACAAAAATCTTCAGATATGAAAATAATGGGCCTTTTACAGGGATTTTATCAACCTTTGTTCATGAACATGAGATGCAGAAACACCCGGGTTTTATATGTTTGACTTGAAGTTTTTCCACAGACCTGCTGGCATCTCGTCTAGTCGGCCCCAGTTTGGCCACGAAGCCTCCTCCTCTGTACAGAGCCAGTCGGCCCCAGACCAGGTGGGACCTGAGCTCAGCCTCGGTCTGGTACCTCCAGGGTCTGATCCTGTCTCCACTGCCACCCATTTTCACAGGTCGCTTCCAGCCAGGCGTGTAGGAACCCATGTCCTCCACGTCCCATGAGTACAGAGCTTCACAATCTGGCACCATGTGGCGCATGCAGCCGGCGATGCGACACGAGTCCCTCTTCACCCTCAGCTGGCGGAGGCGGGCGCTGCCCACCAGCTTGGAGTTTCCATCCGTGATGAATCCTGCAAGGGATGGTCAGTCACGCTTACAACTTGTCATTGTCGAGGCTTGTGGCAGACGCTGAAATGTGGGTTTCAAATCGACACATTTCTACAGCAGGTTGAATTCACCAGCGATCATTATTTCTAAAAATGGATTCTTCTTTCTCCAAAAAGCTCCTGCTCAAGGTAGAGTTAGTTTTTGGTGGCTGCCAACAGCACAGAGAGAAAAAAGCCCAAAACAGGCAGAACTGAACCCTCACCCCAAACAGACAAGTCAAAACTGCAGTGGGCCGAGCACTCAACCCTGAGGAGCTTTTGGAATAACTGTTAAAACTCTGACAGTTGTTATTTTGTAGAAGTATTTCTTTTTCATAGATCCCATTTACCTGGATACTTTCCAAACAGGTTCCTGAGCAGTGACGTGTTGGCCCAGGTGAGCACGTCGTCGACACTCATGCTGGCCGAGATGTTGCTGCTGAAGCTTTTGCGGATGTGCTGGTTCAGGAAGAAAGCGTTGGGATCTCTCTGGCCGTAGGCCACCAGCAGCAACATCCACATGAAACCGATGTATGCTGAGAGACACGTCAACAAGCTTTTTAAACATGAGAAGAAATAAAACATTTACGACATATGTGATTTTTTTTTTTATTTGTCTTGAGAAGTTGTGAAAAGTCTTATTCTTGCAAGGGCTCCCGCCTTTATGGAACTCTATGGAGAGACACGCCCTCATATGTGCTTTAAAGCAAGTTGTGTATGAATAAGCACAGGGTTCTACAGTTACTCAGGGCAGAACTTTCTCTGATCACTGCTCGGGAAACGTTTCCTTCTGTGGAAGGAATTTGAGTGAAATATTTGATTTGTAAGATGAAGAAGCCCGATGTCGCTGTGATTAGAGAGAACTGCAGTCAGGGCATTTCTCACAAAGTTGTTTGACGCTGGGAGCTTCTTGAAGACAAAAAAAAAAACAGCGTACTTAGAATCTCTTTGAGGAGGGCGAAGGCTCGCTCTTCCAACATCTTGTTTCTTCTCATCTTCTCGATGTCTGCTGGCGCAGGAGGCTGGTAGAGGGTCTGTCTGGGCGCTCGGCCGTCCTCACAGCCACCTGCAGGGCAAGAGTTCCTCATTTTTTTCTCGACAGAACATTTTTGATGAGAGCGACCGTGAAAAATGCCTCCGGGGCAGTTTCTCTCTCTCTCCATCTTTTACCTGGACTGTTATTTTGTACAATTGCCACATCTCGATAATCCTCTTCGTCCACTTTTTTGATTAGAAGTGCAAAGAAGACTGCAAGGCAGACCACCTATGGCCGAAAAAAAAAAGGTGCGCCCGTAATTTAATATGCTGCCCGTGAAAGTAGAAAAGTAAAGCTTTAATCAAACTGGCAGCGAGAAGAATTTATTTTTTTAATAACCGGGAGGCACGACCTCCATCTCACCTTCAGCGGCTGAATGATGAGGAGACTCTGGAAGAAGGAGACGGCGGTGGAGAGCAGCCAGCTGATGGAGCGCTCCTTCCCGTACTTCAGCCCGTACAGCATGGTGAAGTATGCGGCCACCGAGCTGGTCGCCAGCACCAGCAGCCACCCCACAAACACAAACCACCAGGGGAGGAGGCCTTCGTCACAGCAGCTCCTCCTCCTCCTCCCATCGCCGCCGCCGTCGTCTGCTGGCCGCGGCCTCCGCAGGAAGAACGAGGGCAGAATTAAATCGTGCTGAGGTCCTGAACAGTTGTCTAAGACAGTGGTTTTCAACTGGTGGTTCACAACCCCAGTGTGGGTTTGCAGAGCTGACTTGATTGGGTCGCGGCTTCAAAATAAAAATAAAAAAGGATTTCCTTTTTTCCTTTTTTATTATTTTTTTTTAAAGAAAAAAGGGATTTTAAAATACTGTATACATATTTATAGAGAAAACTTTGCAGGACATTTCATAATAATTCAATAATTATTATTTTATTTTACTTGGCTTGATAAAAAGTGGACTAGCATAATAGTTCAATGTTCTGCTGTCAAAGCTACAGCTACATGCTAGCCTGATGGAACAACTTAGACTCGACTTAACTAGTCTAGACTAGACCAGTGTTTCCTGAAGCCGTGACCTGCAGCCAATTCTGTTTCATTGAATCAAATCTACCGCTTATTCTTTACTTCAATCATTCGTGTTATCTTTTTGGAGACCAATTCTGATTGGTCGAGGTGGGACTCGACCAATCAGCCTCTAGCCTGCAAACAGTCTGCCTATTGAACATTGTCTGTACTGTGTACTTCTCTTGAGCAGGTCCATCCTGGTCAGAGGGGGCCAGGTGGAAGATCTGATCCTCCAGGAGGTCCTTCATGCGCTGGACCTGCTGCAGGGCCTGGCTGTAGCTGTGTGGACTGCTGAAGTCGGAGGGTCCCAGCAGACTCAGCTCCTGGTGGATGCGGCACAGCTGGTGGTACAGATACTGCGTTTTGTTGCTCTTCCTCTGAAGCCCCACTGAGTCTAGAAAAAGGAATAGTGGAAATTTTGCCGCGGTACAGAGACTAGACGGTGTTTGGCCTTATTATTACTATTATATATAATAAGCTATTATATGTAATAGCTTAAAGTAAACAACTAAGTCTTTCCACCTTACCTGCAAGGCCTTGCGTCTTTTTTGAAAACAGTGAGTCACGGCTCAACTCCACCTTTATGCTTTTCCCTGAAACCACCGCTCCACTAGTTTCATTTTTCACTTCAACTACGCCAGGGTTGAGTCTACACGCTGCAACTCTCAAAGAGTTTTATGAATAATGATAATAAAAGTCCCGGCTGTGCAATGTGCAGTAAATAAAGTGTACAGCAACTTAGAGTGACAGGCAGTGTATTTACAGTCTGAGATGGAAATAAAATCCCATGACTGTATTTCCTTCAAATATGTGAGCGTCCAGCTGCATGGTGAGTCACTGCACGCACTGCAAACACAGCAGTGGGCGAGCAGATTCTCTATGACTCACCTGACAGCTGAGGTCCAGCATTGTTTTGGCCGGCGCCGCTCTGTTTGCCTACTTTGATAAAATCCTCCACCACAGACAGGACGGTGTTAATGTCCAGCTGCCCTGCGGGCCCAAAGTCCGAGCAGGGGACGTTGCTCTTCACTGTCTTGGACACCAGGTGGCCGATTCTTGTAATATCCTGCGGAAGACAGTGGTTACTGCTGAGTATTTACTATTTTTTTTTACCCCCTTGAGTTCTAGAATTTTTTCCTTAAGATCAGTAATACTTTTAAATATGTAAAGACTGAGTGTGAGACACTGTAAATTAAATTGCATTTTTTTCCTATTTGTTTTTAAATACCTTTTTGTCTCTCAGGCCAAACAAAATAAATGGCTTACTTTTACAACAGTTTCTAAAGTGACATTTTCATTGGCTGCAGAGTGTGTAGAGGAAGTCGGCTCAAGGGCGTCGCTTCTGCTCTCTGGATTGCTCTTGCCACAGCACGGCTGCCAGGGACGCGAGTTTCTGAAGACACTGACAATGAAGATGTTCACCGGAAACATGATGAGGGAGCTCTGCACTCCAATCATGAACTGCTGCCAAGTGAACTCGAAAAGACCTGAAGACAGAAAAATAAAAAGAATGTATATATATATATATATATATGTATGTATGTGTATATATGTATATCACTTTGAGATTTCCTATTATTCATAAAGCACTTCCTGAAAAGTGCTTTCTGAATAAAATGTACTCTGATTTTATTCTTAAACAGCCAACAAATTCAGCTGTAGCTGAGGCTGTGAAAATTCAGTGCAGTCTGTGGTGTTCCTGCGCTACCCAGGTCCATGGTCTGCTCAGACGGATCGGTCGGGATGCCGTAGAACATGATGCTGGTCAGCATGGTGCACAGCAACAGGGAGAAGCAGCAGGAGACTCTCTGGACGCTGGTGAAGGTGCTGCTCGGTGGCCGACTGATGACTGAGAACCAGAGGTGTCCGTCGCTGAAGTCCTTGGCTGCCTTCATGAAAAACAGATTACTGACAGGGAGAGAAACCTTGGTTATTTATGGAGCTTTTTTTTTTTTTTTTTCCAATTATTTCTAAACTCTGGCATTGCTCTGTTATGGGGGCATTGAGGGGGGATTTGTATGGGCTCGCACTACACAGACCAGCGACACTGCTTTCGTGCGTAATTGGATTGGAATGAAATTCTATGTATCTCGCCATAGCAGGGAGGAAAACAGCTTGGATCGAGACATCGACTTCCAATTAGATCTACACATTAACTCCACGTCTCTTCCTTCCATGAATCCCACAATGCTGTTGTGCAGTCGCGGCACAAATCCGCCGATGCGGAAAAGCCTTCGAGTTGGAAGGAAGTCAGTGAAAGAGGCCGGAACCGAGCTGACGACGAAATGTTTCTCATTCCTGAGAGGGGAAAGAAAATTCATTCATATTTCAGCTGTGGCCTCAGGCACACTGATCGCACGATGGCGGCGGATGTCTCAGTTCTCATCATCAGATACACCTTCAGGCAAACACGTCAAGGGTTGGCAAAACAATACTTGGCGTAAACATTCCTGTGAGGGAGGGATTTAGGTTGTCTGAAGTGTAACGTCTTCACTTCGCTATTTTGCACTTGAGTATTTGGAGATTTATCGCGGCAGTAGTGCTGCTCCTGTCGGGGAGCAGCTGCAAATCACTCTTCGCGATTCAATTTATTATCTCGATGAAAAGATGAAGTGCTGCGCTCCACATTTTTGTGACAGATTTTGCTTGTGGCACCACTTTTAATTAGGTGCCTGGATTTGAATTTTCCCTTATCCTCCTCCAACCACTAGTCCTCATTAAAGGTCGAGCTGAGAGCCTGCTGCTCATACTACTGCTGCTGTGTTTTCTCATTCAGAAAACAAAATAATTTAAAACCAGGCTTTCAATAAAATATATATATATTTTTTTAAATCCATTTTAGATGCCTGCATCTGGGCTTTTTTGCTTCACCTGAAGCTCTTCAGATCCACCTCGGAGGAGACTGGAAACACTTTATCCAGCAAACAGTCGTCGATGTCGATGGCCAGCCAGGAGTTGCACAGGAAATACCATTTCTGCTCCGTCTGCAAGTCCTGCACCATGACGTTGCCGACAAACCTGGAGGAGGAAAAAAAAAAAAGAAACAGTCAAATCAATGAGATGGAAAGCGTCCACGTTGACTCCTCCTTCTTTTTCTTCGTTTTCCAAACCAGGCTGGGCGGCTTCCTGCGTTGTTGTGCCACAGCCGGATGCCCTGCAGCTCCCCCAGACTGAAGGGAGCAGCGAGCAGGAACAGATCCACAGCCCCTCGCTCAAAGACGCCCTTCCTGGAGTCGGCCAGGTGATGAGGTTCGCTGTTTCCCTCGGCACCCAGCAGAGTGACCGTCACCTGCAAGAGTTCAGTGAATCAAAAAAACAAAAAAACAAAACAGCACATAAAAATAAATTAAATAAATAAATAAATAAATAAATGATTCAGTAATTAAATAAATAATAATAAATAGCTGCCTGCTTTTGATTGACAAATATTTACTTCAAAATGACCAAATTAAATGAAATTAAATCAGAGTGTAATTTGTCAAAGCCCACAGAGAGCAACCCCAGAGGAAAGCACACCAAAACCAAACGACTGACTCAATGGGCTTTTGCTGCACAGATGCACCAAAACAAGGTCAAAACACGAATTGATAATGAATCATCATCATCAACATGATGCCAAACTTTCATCATCAAATCATCTCTTTCTCGCTCTCTTTTTTTGGGTGGGGGTGGGCTGGGAGGGGTGTTGAGGGAGGTATAATCACTTTTCTGGCAAATTCTGACTGAATTTAACAGCAGCCCATCTGTTTCATTTCAGGCAGCAGTGTCATTGAGGACTGAACTGATGAAAGTGTTTTATATTTGCTGTAAGTCATCATTAAATAAACATAAGCCCATCCATTTCCCCCGCCTCTGTCTTTTAAGTGTTATTGCGCTCGTTTATCAAAGAAAAGCAGCCATAACAAAAAACCCAACAATAACTCTCAATTCTTCACAGTCATTTCCTGGACCTGCCGAATTTCTCAAACTGAACGTCTTGTTCCAGAAATTGCACACAGGGTGAAAAGCAGTGACCTGCGAGGAAGTGGAAGCTCCCCTTCGATGTCCGGTGCCGATGCTCAGCAGGTAGCGGTACTCATCCCTGGGATCGTTGTCCTGCAGCACCGTGACCTTCACCTGACCGCCACCACCGACAACAGACAAAATGCTGCATAACACAAAAAAAAAAAAAAAAAAATGCCGCCACGTTCCCTGCGAACGCTCCAAACCTTGGCCACGTCCTGGAGGTCTTTGCGACGCGCCCACGCGACCGCCAGCAGGTAGACGCCAAAGAGCGCGGCCACAAAGCTCCCCACCACGGGATTCTGGGCGAAGGAGGCAAAGAGCTGGGCGGAGCGCGACGGGTCCACCAGGTTGGGCGTCACAAAGAAAGAGCTGCCGAAGAAGGTGAGGTGGTTGCAGAGGCACTGGGTGAGCGAAGCCGAGCTCTGAGCTCCCACCTGGGAAAAGCAAGGCGACAGCAGCGTTGATGGTAGTGAGTGATAGCGATGAAAAAAAAAACAAAAACCGTCAGAAGTCACAGATGGCGTCACCCTGCAGCCGCGGCCGCTCCAGTCCAACGTGGCCTCGCTCCAGAACTTGCACGCGGTGGTGATGGAAGTGATGGATAAAGTGGCGTTGATGGACTTTATCCCCGGGCCGACCACGGGCCTCACCACCAGGTAGTGCACGCCGGTGTTTCCCTTCAAGTCTTCAGGTTCCAGCAGCCAGTTGTACCTGTCCTCTGTGGTAGACACAGCCATGATCACGTCAGAACCAAGCGGAGTGGAATTCACCGTCCACACGAAAACTCCAAAAAGGATCCGAAGGACTGGTCACCTGCCGCCGCCCCCTCCAGAGGCATCTCGGTCATGGCGACGTAGCTGCTGTCGGTGGGATAGTCCATGTAGCCAAGGTAGAGTTTGAAGTGCAAGGGATTGACTGAAGGCACCAACTTGGACGTGTGAATCAGACATTCAAAGGTTAGGTGTGTAATATTTGGAGATTTTGAAGAAGAAACACCGACATCAAAGGGTTCCATTTTAGATTGCAGCGTCTTTCACTCTCCCTCCCCCTCCTGAGCTTGCCAGTGAACTACAGTGGCTGGCGCACCCAAACCCAATTGTACTGCAATTATATACACATTTAATAATGTATTTATGGACAGTATATTAAGCTTTTACAATATAAAAAAATCTGAAATGGAGCCAAATATTACACGCTGGATCTTTAAATTAACAGGAAGCCTGCGATCACATTCATGACCCCCTGCTGCAATCATTTCAACATCATCTTGTGGACTGATTCCAATTAGCACCTTTAGCAGAAGAGTGCTGTTGCCTGAGGGAAGGTCTATGACCGTGGTGCTGAAGTTGGCCAGGTCCAGCACGGCGGTGTTCACCTGCGTTCCATTGGTCCTCGGCAACAGGATCTGGAAACGCACAATGACCTGGGTACCTGGGTATCCACTTGAACAATAAACTGGACTGGTCACTCAACTCTACTGCACTCTACAAGAAGGGACAAAGCAGACTCTTTCTGCTCAGGAGACTCAGGTCTTTTGGAGTGGAGGGGGCTCTTCTTAAGTCCTTCTTTGACTCTGTGGTGGCATCAGCCATCTTCTTTGGAGTAGTCTGCTGGGGAAGCAGCATCTCTGCTGCTGACAGGAAGAGACTGAACAAGCTGGTGAAGAAGGCCAGCTCTGTCCTGGGCTGCCCGCTGGACCCTGTGGAGGTGGTGGCTGACAGGAGGATGATAGCTAAACTATCTTCTCTGATGGACAACACGTCCCACCCCCTGCAGGGGACCCTAACAACACTGGAAAGCTCGTTCAGTGACAGACTTCTTCACCCGCGGTGCCTCACGGAGAGATACCGCAGGTCCTTTCTTCCGGCAGTGGTCAGACTCTATAATCAACACCAATAACCTCCCCAAACCGGACTAAGTGCAATAACCCTCCATCTATTTATAACGTGCAATAATTACTCAGCTGCGCATATTTTTCACTGTTTTTCTCTGTACAGGCTCTTGTTTATTTACTTTTTTACTTTATACTGTTTTGCACTATTTTAGGTTATTTTTATATGCTCTGTTCACTTTATTCTTGTTTGCCCTATCTTCTGGCTGTTGTAACACCTAAATTTCCCCGTCGTGGGACGAATAAAGGTTTATCTTATCTTACCTGTCACGGTCTCCAAGCCAACGCCCCTATGATCTTGATAGCCAACAATCTTCGCCTTTGATCTGCGCCGCCTCTATTAACCAGTCTCCCGTGTTCCCCGGTTGCCAGATTATCTGTTTTGCTTTGCACCAGTAGTCCAGCGCCTGTCTCCTTGTTGTGCTCCTTCGTTCCCCGGTTGACAACAGCCCGCCTCCGACCTTGCCCCCACCTCGTCCTCGGACCGATTCCCCGGTAACGACCCTGTTCGGCTCTGACTACGTTCCTCGCCTGCCCCGTCTGGATCCTGTCGCTGTCATCGACCTTCGCCCGTCCCCGACGCCGATCTTGCCTGCCTCTCTCACCGCCCGACCTCGACTCTTCAATAAACCTCTTGAACTGCATCAGTGATTGTCGTGCATTTGAGTCCACCAGCACCTGACACGACCAATTAACAGCGTCCGTGTAGACAGATTATGTCTTTGTGATATATATTTTATACTCAAATTCCCTTCCCCGGTGGACAGTCAGAGATTAAATGAATAAATAAATAATTGGACGGCGATTCATTAAATGGAAAAGCCAATTAGATTTATGTGCTTCCAGCGAAACATCGCAGTGGAAAATCCGTCTTCTTGCTGCCGCTGGGTTGCACACACACACACACACACACACACACACACACACACACACACGCACACGTGCACACATACGCACACGCGCACACCTTTGATTTCACTTTGCTGGTCAAGTGGATAATCAGGCTTGGCTGCTTGGCTGCTTGTCAGCAGGTGAAGCTCATTACAGATCAACTGTGCAGTACTGACCTCAATGTCCTTGCTAAGCTCCTCCACAGGGATGTTTGAGCCACCTGGTGTCGTGAGGGAAAGAGATCCAATCAGACCGCTGATGTTTCCCCCATCCTTCCACGAAAATGGGTTTTTGGCCAAACTCAGCATCTGAAAACAACCGTGTGAAAAAAGGTCAGCGTCCCGCAGCGGCTGGTAGACGTTTATCCATTGGAGGCAAGCGTGAGCTCCTCAGCCACCAGCATCCCATCGCTTAGATCGTGTTTAGGAGCTGCATGCAGTCTGTCTCCCGCCTTTAAGATAAGATAAGATAAACCTTTATTCGTCCCACGACGGGGAAATTTAGGTGTTACAACAGCCAGAAGATAGGGCAAACAAGAATAAAGTGAACAGAGCATATAAAAATAACCTAAAATAGTGCAAAAAAGGACTCCTTAAGAGTCAAAGACAAGTTCATTCATTCATTCATCTTCTATACCCGCTTATTCCTATTCAGGGTGACGGGGGTCTGCTGGAGTCTATCCCAGCTGTCTTAGGGCGAAGGCAGGGTGACACCCTGGACAAGTCGCCAGTTCATCGCAGGGCCACATGGAGACAAACAACCATTCACACTCACATGCACACCTACGGACAATTTAGAATGTTCAATTTTCCTCAATCGACCTCAAGCCGGAGAGAACCCACGCAGACACAGGGAGAACATGCAAACTCCACACAGAAAGGTCCCAGGTCCAGGCCCCGGAATCGAACCCACGACCTTCTTGCTGTGAGGCGGCAGCGCTAACCACTGCACCACCGACTATCAAAGACAAGTTGTCTAGACTTTAATAAATAGCATTGCCTCTTCTGAATATTAACAAAAAAAAAATTAAAAATCCCTTAGCTGGGAAGTGCGATGGCCCCAGACTTAGGAGAGAAGCCTTACTATCAGAGAACCCCGGGTCGCGTCTCAGGTTGCTTCACTTCACAATTTTTTTTTTGCCTGCTTTGTGAGGGTCTTTCCCCCACAGATTCTGGACAATAATAAAATAAAATGTGCTTCTTCACTCATGAGGCAAACATCTGAAGATGGTCTCGGACAAGACACGTGAAGTCTGCAGCGTTATTGCAGGGCTGTAAGACGGGCCGCATCATTTATTAATGGAAATCAGTTCAGTAGCGTTAACATCATCATCTATATTAATCTATTTTATGGATTCCTTGTTTTTGGACCAGTGGAGCGTCAGAAACTCTGCAATGCCAGACAGGTGTTGCTGTAAATACTCTATAAGACTCTCAAAACCTGCAGCAGCGCGTTCACAAGTCGCATAACGATGTGGAAGGAAGAACCGAGAGATGGTTGATGTTTTCTTGTATGCTCGGAACTTCAGGGGGACATTTCCGAAATGTTCAACGTAATGTTGCATACAAAAAAAAAATGAAATTTGGTGGCAACAAGAAATAATCAGCAGTGTTCAGGATGATTAAACTCGTAGGTCATTACTCCTGTGCATTAAGTAAAAAAAACAAGACAAAGAGCCAAACAAGATTATTTTAGCCACTGAGGCAAAGTAGCAGATCATCAAGACACCTGCTTGGACTTACACGCACATCCACCGGCTGGTTTGAAGGGAGCGTCTGAGGCGGCAACTCAGGGAGAGAAAAAGCAGGATAGGAGGAGTTGGGGAATTCCAACGGCGTTTTGAGCAAAACTTCTGGCGTCACTCTGAGGAAGAGACAGAACGACCTGCACTTAGTTTAACGAGTTTTGTTTGCTTGGGAATTCACGTTTGCGGTTCTTTGTTGTTGTTTTTTTACTAAACTGACTTGGCTGTAAAGTCTCTGGGCACATGGTTTCTTTTTTCTGAAGGTGTGATGTCTCGATATGGCTTAAGTACGTAGTAAGTACAACAACCTTTGTCTTTAGATTTTGACGATTAAAGCTCCCCATGCTTTCAGACTGACCCTCCTGATAGATTACAGTGGGTACCACTAGGGAAAATACAGCTATCTGGCTCCACTGCTTCCAGTTCCTTAAGGGCTCCCCCTGCTGTCTCCTTGGAACTGCCTCATTCAGTTTTCCAGATCAACACTTCCACTTCTCTTTATGCAGCTGAGACGGTCATCTGTGGATTCTGTTCAAGCTACTATGAATGACTTTAAATCTAAATCTAATAAATCTCCAAATCTCCAACTACTATTTAATCTCAACGATCCAAAACACCTTCATGGTTTAAAAACCTGTCTTGAAGTAGACACGGACACTTTGTGAATATCTTGTTAATATTCTTGAGTTGAAATGCAAAAATAGAAAAAGTGAAAGTGAAAAGCAGTGGTAACACTGTAAAATGAATTCTGTTAATACAACAGTATGACGAGTGCACTGTTGCAGACACATAGGTGTCAGGGTCATTGGAAAAACGCTGCTTTTCCTCAGAGGGTGGTTTCGATCAGCTCACAATCGTACCGTTTCGACCCCCAGGCACCGACAAACACACCTTTAATGCACCTTGGTGCCTCGTGGCTGTTTTAGGAAATCAATAGATACACTCAGAAGTTGGTCAATGAAATATTCAATAAGACGCGGGAAATGAGGCGCCGTCCTGGTTTTACTTGTTAGGAACATCGACCAGGAGCAAAAACAACAGCTTCTGGGGAAAGGAGCTTCACAAGAACCCTGTGGATATTTGATTTTCATTCAAGGCGATACTGACATTAGGTATTAGTTTGAATGAATACTTTACTTCAATGGTTGTCGCAACTAATGGGATGATTTTTGTGAGAGGCAAGGCTAGAAACCCGGAAAGCTTGACGCAAAAATGCAGCCACCTTTAGTGAGACGCGTGTGAACCTGACACATGACACACTCTACTGTAATTTCCTCAGCTGTGAGGTGTGGCAGTGAATTTAAGAAACTTAAGGAATTGTAAGAAAGTACACATCTACACACACACACACACACACACACACACACACACACACAGACGCACACATAAAAGAATCTCACCGGTTCACCAACACACTTATGTGTTCCTGACTGATCACAGTTGGAGCCTCGTTGGTATCCTGGTAGTTTAACAGAGCGCTCTGTGTGTTGCTCAGAGCAGCCAGAAGAGCATCAGAGACACTTTTCTGTGAAGGACAGAAAACGTACTTCCAAGTTAAAAAAAAACAAAAACAACTGAGCTGGTTATTATTGTGTGCAGAAACGTCAAGCACTCACGCTGGAAGCAAAGTCAAGGATGTTGTCGGCTGCTTCGACAATGGCGCCAGCCGCTTCCAGCGTTTCTGCTTCCAGCATTTCTTCTTCTTCTTCAGTGGCAGCGGCCTCCATGTGGACGAGGGCGGAGCTGAGCTGCAGCAGCAGTGACGAGGCCTCTTCCTGGTGCCAGGTCAGGGTCATTTTGTCATCCAGACCATCATGAAAAGCACCAAACACACACACACACACACACACACACACACTAGTGTGTTGTAGTCCTGGAGGTTGGTCTTGATCTCCAGACCACTTTTTAATGGTGTCGGTGTCGGTGTCGGTCTCGGACTGGGTGGACTGGGGATTTTTGATCCAGACCAGTGGACACTCAGCCAACACTGTAATGACACCATAATAACGGGGGAAAAAACCCTCTGTTGGTGAAACCCAGAGTGACACCCTGACTCCTTTTTACAAGTTCATTTATGTAACTAGGAATGAAAATTTTGAAAATGGTTCAAGGCAGCAAACTGTCAAAGAAAATTATCACACAACTGAAAAAAGATTTAGAAGCAAACTTGAATTTAAAAAAAAGATATTGGTAATTTTTGTTATTTTTCTTTGATATATAAAGTCTTGGTCTGGTCTCCATCTCGATGCTCTCTAGTCTTGATTAGGTCTTGGTCTCGGTTGGTGCGGTCTTGACTACAACACACACACACACACACACACACACACACACACACACACTTTATCACCACTAAACAGACTCACTGACTGTGAGCTACCTGAGCGGTGGCGCTGACTTCATCTCCTTCCTGGACGATGGCAGCCAGCGCCTCGGCTGTGGTGTAGACTGCTACGGGAGTAGCGGCCGGCGAGGTTTCTATGGCGTCGGCCATTATGACTAACATCTGCTGGCGAAGCTGCCACAGACACAAAGCATCAGGGCGTCAATAAATCAAAGCGCCTTTGTGTGTTTGTTCCGCGCTGGCCTGCGAATCAGAGGCCACAGATCCAGATGGCAGGAGCCCGTCCGAGTTTAACTTTCCAGGTTTTGAAGATTCTAGATTCAGTATTCAGGATAACTTGCAAGTGCCGACAGACTTTTGTTTTTCAAGTTAGATTCCAACTTTCCTGGTGTGTCATAATGCAAAAAAAACATTGGTTTATTGACCTCTGTCGTATTTTCTTTTTAGGGGTATAAACA
Source organism: Nelusetta ayraudi (assembly GCF_046127955.1). NCBI lineage: Eukaryota > Metazoa > Chordata > Actinopteri > Tetraodontiformes > Monacanthidae > Nelusetta > Nelusetta ayraudi. The sequence goes on along the minus strand of NW_027466152.1, from coordinate 827,081 downwards.
TCGAAGGGAAATGTTAAGGAAATTTCCATATGAAAGTAACATAACAAACAAACGTCTTCCTTTGAAAAATAAATTAAACTATTAAATTATGAACTGCAAAACACGCACAGGTCTCTCAAGTACTTCAAACAGAGGTACAGTATAATCAGTAGTTTAGATACTATACTCTCCTCCTCATAACCCCATCAGATATATGATTTAATGGCGGTGGAGAAGGTCACCTTCTGCCTGTTGTCCTTGTCCGATTCATCTGACTGGCTGTTGAGTTTGTTGGACAAGGAGGTAAACAGCGGTGCCACAGTTTCCCCTGACAGGAGGCCTTCCTTCTTCAGTCCACGCACAACCTTTTTCACCGCCAACCTGAGCCGGGCGGCCGAGGAGCCCAAGTTCTTCGGGATGTTGCGCACCTGTGACAAGAGAAGGAAAAAAGAACGCAGTTTGTAAGCAGGCATGATTCTGTGAAGCTTTTCAAACTGCGCCAGGACGCCCACTAACCTGTGCTGTCAGCGTGGTGTTGGCTAGGAAACCTGGCCTTTTAGCTGTGACCGAGATCACCAGGCTGTAGTTGGAGAGCTTATCACCCACCGGCAGGAAGACGGACCTCACCTTCCTGTCTCTACTGCAGCGCAGGTGCTTCCCTGAAAGGTCAGATGTTGGGTTTTTTTTAACGCGGGTTTAAGAAGCCAAAGTATTTGGATTTGATGCAACATTTGCAAAAACTCACCCCTGACGCTCTGCAAACAGTATCGGCAGTTGGGACAAGCTTTCCGAGTGCGGCAGGTGACGTCGAAAGCGTCGAGGATGATTCCATTCTGGGGCTCGATGGTGCAGTGGAGGTCCCAGCCGCTGGGGTCAGAGGTCGACGGTACATTTGGAGCCCCACTGGTCGCAGTGGTCATCGTGGTGGTGCTGGAGGTTGGCTGTTTGGTGGTGACGGAGGTTGGCTGTTTGGTGGTGACCGAGGTTGGCTGTTTGGTGGTGATGGAGGTTGGCTGTTTGGTGGTGATGGAGGTTGGCTGTTTGGTGGTGACGGAGGTTGGCTGTTTGGTGGTGACGGAGGTTGGCTGTTTGGTGGTGACGGAGGTTGGCTGTTTGGTGGTGATGGAGGTTGGCTGTTTGGTGGCAGGGGTGCCACTTGTAGCAGGTGGCGTGACGGCAGGTGGCGTGACGGCCGGTGGCGTGACGGCAGGTGGCGTGATGGCCGGTGGCGTGACAGCAGGTGGCGTGACGGCAGGGTTAGGGTTAGGGTTAGGGTTAGGGTTAACTGAGGTTGTAGCACTCGGGTTGCCGACAGTCACCTCGGGATTTTCGGGGTTTTCGGGTGAAGACGTGATCTCTGCGGACGACGTTGTTCCGATGGAGTACGACCTATAGTAAGGACTGTCCCCCTCTGCTTGTGAAAGGAAAGACCAACAAAAGGCACTTGATTGCTGTTCTCATCTCTCATTTTGTTAGAAGGCATCTTTAATACAAGTCAGAGGAACAGTTCAACAACTCCAGCCCCTTTTTCCATTGCAGGTTCTCTGTCTGTGTCTGCTTTCTCCGAAGACGTTCACATTGGTGGTCTAGCTAGCAACTTTACGAGGCCCGTCGGTGTGCGTGGGCGCGCAAGCGAGTCAGCGGGTTGTTTGTGATGGAGACCTAGCCGCCCCTCTAGGTCACCATCACAAACAACCCCAGAAAATGGAAGGATGGAGCCTAATTGCGATAATAGCGCTGCACAATCCTCACACATGAATCAAACACTGCTGCCGCTGGTGTCAGAGTTACACAACACCAAATGAAAGATAAATAAATGAGAGCGACTGCCTCCAATTTGGCCTCTGAACACTTTCAGAGTGGTGAGCGGCGGCTCAGAGGGAAGGGAAGGTCGTAGAGGCGGCGGCGGCGGCGGCAGACGTGTACGTACCGTACATCATGTACACTTTTACGTTCTGGCCATCAGCTTTTGCCCTTTGAAGGACGTCGGGGTTCACTGAGTATTCCCTTCCTCCATCTTGGACTTTTGTCAGTGGCCGTTTACCTGCTCTTTTGTAGCAGCTCCTTGTCTCAGGCTGCAAAAAGACACAAACCAAAACAAAAAGCTGTACCAACACAAAACTAACTAATTCTATTCCTGGTTATTCTATTCATCATAACCAGAAAAACTGTTCCAGAGACTTACTTTCCACTGTGCGTCGTCGCTGGTGTCCTCAGTGTACCACTTCAAATCATCACACTGACTCTTTTCACAAGTTACTTTCAATTTTGCAGCGCTGTACCAATTGGCTTGTTTGCAGCCCTCACAAGTGACCCTGTAGAGAAAATAAACAGTGAAATACATACATACGTGTTTCCGCAGCAGCAGCAGCAGCACATGCAACAAGTGCCTACAATTTTTTGTATATTCCAATTAATAACATTTTTTGTAAATAAATCAACTTTCGCAGCATATTGTGAAAGAAATGAACAGCGGCCGAAGACGTAAATGCTTTGACAAACACACTTACTTCATCCACCCAGGGAAGTTCTTAGGATTCAATGTGATGCAGATGGACTGAGTTTCCAACACCTCATTGTTGGCGACGTCAATCAAATTAAAATGATATTTAAAATACTGCAGCGGAGACGGCAGGCAGGTCTTAGTGATGGTGTAACTCGTCTGCTCAAAGTTTCCTTGGCATTTACAGGGATCAGCTGCCAATTAACAGAGGGGTGTTATTTATTCCACAATACCTTCTAGAGGAGTAATACTTTATAAACTCATAGCACTCCAACTGCCTCACTAGACTGTCTGCAATGTGATCATGGTGAAATCTTGGACACTTCATGGGTTAAAATAAGTGCTGCGTTAGTTATTTTTAATCGTTAATTCTGATTTCCTCCCAACGGCAGGCATGTCTTCAACTGGTGTGGAGAGTCCACCACGTTCAAACAGACCAGTCAGGCGCGTTACATTTCTTGTGAGTCTATGGTTTAAGCACTTTGGCCATTTGTGAAAGTCTTTTTTCCTCATCTACTTTCATCGCCTGATGAATTATGCCACATCCTGCTGGTGCTAATCATGACGCAAGCAGAATGAGCAGTTTCATCACGACCGGTTGGTTATTCAGACTTTTTTCTAAGAGCGAGGAGAAGCACTGAAGGTTCATCTCGCTCCGCGTGATGTTTTTTCCTTTGCTCGCTTTCTCTCTCATCTTAAGCTGAAGTCTCCCATTCGTCCCTTGTTTGCAGACACCCAACGTTTCTCTTCCCTGCCGTTGTCATCAGATCGATTTCCTGCTGACGTCATAGATGTATGATTTCTCACCTTTGCCCCTTAGAATGTTTGGACGTACTGCTCTTCGGCCTTTCTGTTTTTCTAGTTTTATTCAGTCCTGTCTTTCTTTTGGACTGATCACATTTTGAATTTTTGCCATTCAGCTCGATGCATTGATTATCAATTCCTTGAGTGACTTTGACATTTATCATCCATACACATATCCCAAAACGGTTGTTGTTTTAAAGAAAACTAAATTTGCGATGAAAGCTATCGTCGTTGTTTACCAGCATAAAGGCGGAAGGCGGAAGGAAGGAACCAAAGAGGAGATTCACATGCACGAGCAGGATCGCACAACAGGGGGGGGTAAACAAGCAGCAGCAGAAAAACACTTGTCAGAAGAACATGTGACTTGACTTTCTGTCCTGGACGGCCTGACGTCAGCGGGCAAAAAAATGTTTTTCCTGAAGTCAGATGAGCTCAAAGTCACACACACTCACACATGCACACACACACACACACACACACACACACACAGGGGGAACTCTTACTGCATTTCCACTGGTACTTGCTGATCTGATCAGTGCTCACTACATTTTTTATGGAAAGCACTATGTCCTTTTTCTTGTCCTTCACTGAACTTGAAGGCTTCGCGTCAATCCTCATTGAATCGTCAGATCTGGCAACCCTAAGCGTCTCCCTCCTCTGCAAACAAGGAAAAAACACAGGATCAGGATGCTGATCTCACCTCCGCCTGGTGTAAAAGATCCAGCTATCACATACTGAAGCTGCAGCACACGAGGAGGACGTCTCCACATCCACTTCCGACACAGACAAGTTGTTCCACGCTCTGACTCTCATTTGCACGGAACCTGCAGCACAAGGATTAATTATAAAAGAAAAAAAGAAAAAGAAAAAGAAAAAGAAAAGACTGACTCTATACAAGACAGTGAGGACCACGGTCTTTAATCTTGCCTTGCAGCTGGTGGCCTAAATGGAAAATGCCCATCCTGGTGTTCATGTCTCTGCTCTCAGAAAACGAGCTGTTTTTTCCGCTGGCAGTGAAGAGCAGCAGCACAGGAAACCCAGCGTCGACGGAGACCGAGACTGCCGTTCCCGAGTCCCTCCGCTCGGTCAGCACGGAGGCCCGCAGCCCTGACAGCTTCTCCAGTGAACACACCTGAGGATGTAGACACACAACAATTAGTGTTTCATTTTATCATTTGTGCACAAACACCAACGCGTCTACGAGGCGTTGTTGGGCCTCGCTTGCTGCTAATTTACTTGTCATTTATGTAAAATACTTTGACAAACATTTTTTTTCTTCTCTTCTGAACAACATGGCTGTACGAGAACTGATTGTGCTGTTTCCATAGAAACATCTGAAACCGAACAAATTGGAGGAACACTAGCGATGCTTCTACTCGGTCATTATGTCGTAGTTGTGGGGATACGAAAAAAAAAAAAACGGAATTTGAAAGGTAGACATGGACGCGTTTCTTTCATAGCATGATGACAGCTGGACTGTGTTCTCACGCTGGCCGTGAGGAGAAAGTATCTCATTACGATGGCTTGATAAGAAAATTGCAACCATGAGTGCTGCGTTTAGGTTCAGTGACATTGGAATAACTCACATGGATAAAAGGAAGAATAATCAGGGATAGGCCAATTATGGAAGACATATAAGTCAGCCATCCTGCTGCAAGGATTTTTTTTTTTTTTTTTTTCCAGTTTTCATTTCCTTGCATCCAGTGGGTGTGTTTGCATAAAATGTTCATTTAAAACATATACCATCCATTCCATATTCAACTACTCTTATGCTACAATAATCCATGTTGAAGTGATCTACCATTCCTGGCCTCACTGAGAACAAAACATATCGTTTTACAAACATTTGGTGCCAAAAAAAGGCAGATTATAAATAAACTGGTGATGTTGGTGAGAGATGGAACAGCAGACTTGGGAATCCTCGGAGTTGATGGAGCGTCGCTACCTGCAGGTGGACCGACAGCGGAGGCTCGGTGACCATGTTGGACGCTACAAGCTTCAGGCGATGGCAGCCGGGCCGCAGGCGCTGGAAGATCTCTGGAGTCACTGTGATGTTGTGGGGGACGTCCCCTCTCACCACAGACAATCTGGCCAACAGCGTTTCACCGGCCTGGATGGTGTACGTCACACGCGAGCCTGCGCTCACAACAAGGGAGAACAAACAGAAGGAACACGTGAGCTCAACCTGGACGTGCCTGACCTCAGAGAAGGGCAGGATGGATTATGGGTAAATTGCGGTCCCCATCGGGAACCCACCTGCATTCACGATGATTTGAATTTGAAATGGTTCTCCAAGCAGGACGCTGCAGCGCGTTCCGCGAACAGACAGTTTGCCGGCGTAGCAGGTGACGGCGCCGAACTCTCGGGCCGCTTCTTGAATGACAACGATTCTCCGGGCTGAGGCGTGCGTGTTGGCGCCGGAGCAAACAGCCGTCAGGGCGAAAGTGCCGGGATGACGATACTTGTGCGACATGTTGCTGGTCGCCCTGAGAGTTGAGAACAAGTAACGTCACCTGCTGTTCGGCAGGAGGTTTTGTTCTTCCACTCTCTCCTGTTATCTACTATTATGTTAAAAGGTTGGCCGTCACAGCATCTGGAGTAATTGTATTATATTTTTATGAATTGTATTATAACCACACATAGTATATAAAAAAAAAAACATCATGGTTTATATTTTAGGCTCTTTAAAACAGCCGACTTTTAGTGTGTCAACAGAGAATTTTGCAGTTGGAATTCTCTCAATCATTTTTAATTAGACGTTGGAAAAGGTTTTCATTCACACATTCAGCATTCACACATCTATAGTGTAGTTGTGCAGCGCCAGAGCATTCTCAGTAGAAGCAGGATCAACTCGGAGAGTCCCATCTTTGAATGTAAATGCAGAGGGTGGGTATAAAGTTGCTGACCCCATTGAGAGGAGTCTTTAAAAAAAAAAAAAATCTTATTGCAGAAAAACCAGTCAGGTATCACAAGCTACTGCCAGCCAAGCAGGAGCTGCTGCTGCTGCTGCTGCTGCTGCTTACCCGACTGTGACGTCCACAGGAATGACACGACCGTCTCCAGTATGCAGGCTGCAGCTGATATCCTCCTGACGCGCGTCAAAGAGCCAGCGCACACTGATAGTGACGTCATCAAAGACAGCCGCAACCTCATTGGTCAACGAGAGTGTCAGACCTGCAGGGAATCATGGAGCCAGATGAGGGAAAAACAACAACTTATAACTATGGAAATCTTTCTTCATACCAGACTAAACAAACAAGCAAAACCCCACACAACTCATCCCACAGGCTGCATTAATCTGGAAAATATTCATACTTACATGAGTTTTTGCTAACTTTGAGTATTTATTTATTTGTTTATTTACTCTTTGGGCTTTGCCGGCCACTGTTTTTAATGATCATTAATATTCAATCTAACAAGCGTATTAGGGACGACTGCTCCAACCCTTTGTGCAGCGGTAGTCCAGGGACAGGAAGTTCCCCGGCTGGCTGCACGGTTCCCCGCGTGGGTCCACCATATCAGGAACCCAGCAGAGCCGGCGGCCCTGACAGCCAGCTGGAACACAGAGGTACAACAAGGCATGTTAATGATATCACACACACACACACACACACACACACACACACACACAAGCACTTTTTAAGAAATGTGTATTTCAGACGAGTTCCCCCGTGTGTGAGCAGCTCTGCCTCCTCCTCCTGCACTGCTGTGCTTTCAGCTGTAATTTCACTGTTCAATTATACTGCAAAATGCAAATCCTGTGCTGAAAATGAGCACGGACGAAGTAAAGAGGGTAATAGAACAGAATTAAACTGCATCCTCTGAGATAAATTTACGTACGGCACGGCGCTCCAAGCTACACAGCCTCGTTCTGTTCAAACATGAAAACAAAAGTGACCAAGTCGCAGCAGCGAAAAGCACCAACTGCCGGTTTTGCCGATCAAGGAGACACAATTTATTCTTAGCTGAAGTCTTGTAATTGTGAAGCAGCGCTCATTAGCAGTATGGTTGGTATTTTCCTGGTGCAGAGAACAGAACAACATAATAGACGTGCACACTAAAGTTGTAAACGGTGGACTGGAGGATGGAGGAATTTCAGGACTAGGCCAGGCCCTTCAAATGATTTCCCATCTTGCACCTGCTGAAAACAATAGCCCCGCCCACTATGTTATGGGACAGGTCAGTTCCATTTTTTGGGGGGTAGGGTTCACATTTCCTTTTCTTTTTTTTTTTTTTTTCATTTTTGTCCCCGTCTCTCCAGCGGTTGGTGACAGATGATGGATGTCGCAGCACATTGGACCAAGACGACCTCGGAACAACAGAAAGTGATTTCACTTTAACTTTCGCTGTGTTCCTGTCTTTGTATTTTGCCAGACCTGCAGTGAGTTGTCAACCGATGAGTTGGTCCTCCCTCTTTGGACCGGCCGATTCTGCTCCTCCTCTAAACCAGATTGCCTCATATTCATATCCAGCCTCATATTTCTCGTTGAGCACTTGCTCTCTTTTTTTTTTTTTTTTACAGGATTCAACAGAAAAAGAAAAAGAAGAAAGCCATCAGCGCCGGTATATTCTGCAGTTGCACTTCATAATGTGTTCCATTCCAAAGAAGTTAAATTAGAATTACGAGTCGCTGTGATCCTGTTGCGTCTGCCAGATTCTGTTACCGTCATGGTGCGATTAAAACAGAACTTCTGGGACTTGCACACAAAATAATTGCGAGGTTGTGTCAGTTTCAAAGAATCAGAGATACCGGTTTAAACCCCCCAGCGTAGCACTCGCATGATTTTTGAACAAAAACAAAACAAAAAAAACAATGTTATACTTATATGCATATTATAATTCAAGGTGCTCAAATGGTACATCTTGTTAAGATACATATTTTGGTAATGTAGTAAATAATGAATCTTATATAGTTGCTAAAACATGTTGTTATGTTTGATCAATTATATTTAATTGCGACTGATAGATTTAGATTATATAGTATTATTCTTTGTTTCTCGCTTCTTCAGTTTCTCATATTTGGAATGATTTGATTTGGAATGATTTGTGACCCACACACTCCTGCTGCTGTGTGTGGGTCGCAGTCTGTCCCTGCCAGTCAGGAGTGTTGGCTGCAGCTGTGATCTCCTGCCCAGCTGCTGCTGATCAGCCCCATCAGCCGGCAGCTGAACGAGAGAGGCAGATTTCTCGCTGGTTTAACTGGATTTCTATATTTTGTGTGTGGGGTGCAGGTGGAGGTTTTCTTTTATGGCCGCTCACTTTGGTTCCCATTCAGTTCAGCGGCTCCTCTCTCTCTTTAGAATTAACATGCAGCTATGCTGCACTTTATTTATTGTTAATGTTGCCTTTTCAGAAACCAAAGGTCATTTTTAGCGTTGGCCATTTTCTCAAGGTGCTGTATTCTGTGAGTTTGCCAGAACAAGGCAACACCCCCGCCCCCCCCCCCCCCCCCCCTGCCCCACCCTGTCCTTCTGCTGTTGTTTTCCAGGGTGATGTCATTTATATTCCATCATGAAGCCCAGGATCGTCGCAGTGAGTGCACTCTGCGGTAAAAAAAAAAAAAAAAAAGATTTCCGCCGCTAACGTGCCAGGCGAGGTTGGAAAGTATGGACGAGATGAATGAAGAGAGGAGGAGTAAATATTTGCTGTACTGCTCCCTTCCATTACTGCACGATGCCGCAAGAATGGAAATAAAGGAAACAAAACAACGATTGAGTTTCCTTTTTCATTTCCCATCAAGTTGTCATTCATGTGAAACCATTTCTCCAGCGTCTTCTCTCTCTCTCCCCCTCTTTCTCTTCCTCTCTTTGAAAGAAGCTGATTAAACACCGAGGTGATAGCTGTGACAAATTAAACTCAAGTGCAGCGCATCAGAATGGCTGACGACCCCGGCAGTCTTCACACAAGAGACAGCACAATCACATTCATTTCACTGTACGTGTGTGTGTGTGTGTGTGTGTGTGTGTGTGTGTGTGTGTGTGTGTGTGATATTTGGAGATTTTGAAGAAGAGGACGGTGATCTACGGTGGCCTGTGCAACCAAACTTGGATACCTTGTCCACCTTCTTGATGGCAGCTAACTGGGAGGAAGACCCTTGCTATATGTACATATACATACATTTTTCCATGTACATAAGAACCCTTCTAAGGGTAGGAAAACCAAATTACTATTATTTTATCATTGATTCCATACTTTTATTCATGTATTTATGGCCACTATAGTCATCTTTTACCAATATAAAAGTCATCAATCAAGCCAAATATTACACATTGGACCTTTAACGTTGGCGTCGTACCTTTGATCGACTCCACAACATCCAAGCGGCTGCACCGGACGGGTCCAGTCGTGTTCGACGGGTCCGACCCGTAGGATCCTCCGTCTATCACCAGCACCCGACCAGAACTGCACTGCAGGGTGACGCCAGGGCCTGCGCCAGTGACGGACCTCTGGCACTCTGCAGCGGGAGCAGAGGGAGAGTGTGAGTCGCTGGAGCTGATGAGTGATTATTGATTATTGATGATTGATGATTGATTATTGATTAGTGATGATTGATGATTGATTATTGATTAGTGATGATTGATGATTGATTATTGATTAGTGATGATTGATCTGCCATCAGGCGTCACCAGTGGCTTCCTACCGAACTGACAGACGAAGGGCAGCGTTCGGTCGCAGTCGCTCGTCGCGACCCACCGAGAGTCCGACTCGCCCAGCACGTGCACGCACGCCGCCGCCGCCCCCGCTGGTGGCGGGCTGCTCAGCCACTTTGAAAAGGTCAAAGGTGAACCGTCCAGCCAGAGGACAGGACCTGCGGATCACACAAATGGCTGAACACGGATATTTTTTTTTTTCCCCTAAGAATGTTTTGAAATGAAAGTGGCGAGTGCACAAGGTTGCCTTTCAAATTGCAGCCAAGCGCATTGGAATCAGCGCCACTGCCAAAGATTGCAGCGCTGATTACTGGCTGAATACTGCTATTAGGGTTTTCCATGTCAGCACAGCGTCAACAGCAGTGAAGGTTCGGGAAAATGTGCCGCTTCAACTTTTTTAATATATGGTGAACAAGATACAATAACACACTCTTGGTACTTTTGCTCTGAGAAAAATGTTCCAAACATTCAAATGACGCAATTATGCTCCCTTAGTTCCAAAGCAGCAAGCTGATTGACCTTGTTTCAATTCTTTACAAAAACATAAATGAAGACTTTTTTTTTTTTAACATCTAGGTAGCACAGCATTCTCTGTTCAGTGTCAGTGTTGCACCCATTTACCTTCTCCGGAGGCAGAGGAAGCTGCTCCCAGCCACGTGTCAGCTTTGGGATCCGGGCGGCTCTGGATGAAACGCTGTGTTTCTTCATCGCTGATGAATGCGAGGTGTCCGCCGCGTCGCTCGCACCAAGCCCGGGAAACCACAAAAGAACGCCGCAGACTCACAAATTCAAAGCAGGAGTCTCGGAAGAGGTTTTGGTTGTCCGGACAGGTGAAAGAAACATTTGTTCTGTCTTGGGCGGCGAGCAGGCAGCACAGTGTCAACAGCAGCAGCAGCAGCAGGAGCAGGAGCAGGGCAGCCTGACACATCCTCTCTCTCACACCGTTCACTTTCAAAATCAATGTTTTTACCCTCGGATTGAAATGTTTGGAGTTTTCCAAGCAGACCATCGGGTAGTCAGAACACTGAGGGCACTCGGCAACATCCTGCTTTTAAAGGCAGAGCTTCCTGGCAGTAATGGAACACTGTTTACCCAACAGCAACAATATAAAAAAGCTGAAAAGAAAAAGCTCTAATTGCATTTCCTTTGTGCTCGGACAGGTGCATGCAAAGCAAAGCTAGAATAGGGGCATCAACCAGATGTCATGGTGAATAACGGAAGAGGTGGAGGCCGACATGTGGGAAAAAAATGAAGCTACTTTGAGTTGGGAGAGTTCTGTTAGGCTAGAAATATCATTTCATTTCAATCAAACACCTCACAGTAACATTAGTCCTGCAGCACAGCATGTGAAGCAGGTCAATAACAGGGTGTCTGCAGGCAACATAGATCAGCGCTCACGAGTCCAGGACGAGTCAGTGGTCATTCAAACAGGGGGCACTGTCCTTCCTTCAACACACTGGTAGGAAGTGGAGTTTGACCTTTTCCTCTCCAGGTGGTGTTCCCTCCTTCTTTTTCTTTATCTGTCACACCCTCAGGGCGACAACCGCTTGTATTGGCCCAAATCATGAGGAGGGTCCAGAAGAAGCCAGAAAGAAATGTGCAGGCCCCGTCACTGTTGTTTGTCCCATTGGAAAATGATCAAGTATCAGAGTAACACAGGGTGTGAGAGCCAGAATTAATCAATGAAATAAATGGATGCGCCATTAAATAATAACTTCAGTGTGTCACAAATTACGTTTAAGATTACAAATTAAGTTTTAGATTACCATCGATGCATTGTTAACGTCACTGAGGTGTCCCACTTTGTCCCACATTGTCCGACTCCCTGTTCCACATCGGGTAAGCTGGGATCCGGTCACCCTAGCTACTTAGAGTTGAAGCTTTAATTAACGTGTCGACAGGTTGCACCTGTCTGTGAACCTTATCACTAACTGGTAGAACCTGTGAGCCGAGTAATGAAATGGTTCAAAGCTTCCAGATACAAGCTGGACTTCAGTCTGTGAGGCAGGTGATTCGTCACAAGTGAGCAGCAGAGCATTTCCACACCAACTTCTCTTTTTTGATTTCTACCGCAGAACTACTGCAAAACTCTCAAAGTAAGTGGCAAAGTTCTTGCACTGTCAATGTTACAACGGCTTGTATCCA